>NW_013573517.1:4115-5223 GCF_000499745.2 Eimeria mitis
TGCTGCTGCTGCACCTGCTGCAGCGGTTGGTGCTGCTACTACTGCTGCTGCTGCTGCTGCTGCAGTGAATGGTGCTGCTGCTGCGCCTGTTGATGCTGCTGCTACTGCTGCAGCAGATGCTGCTGCTGCAGGTACTTCTGCTGCTCGCGCTGCTGCCGCTGCTGCTGCACCTCCTGCTGCTGCTGCTGCTGCTGCTGCTGCTGCTGCTAGTAATGATTTTGTGTTTACGCAGTGTCTGTCTAGCTGCCGAGACATCGCCGGCATTTCTGCTGTTTTGCTGCTGCTGCAGCAGCAGCAAGTCGATGCAGCAAACACCCAGCTGCTGCTGCTGCAGCAGCAACAGCAGCAGCAGCAGCAGCAGCAGCAGCAACAGCAGCAGCAGCAGCAGCTGCGGGATGTACCAACTTTGGTTATATCAACGTTTCTGCAGCGCATAGCCTGCAGCGGTCTATTTGCTGCTGCAGCAGATACAGCAGCAGCAGCAGCAGCAACAGCAGCAGCAGCAGATGCTGCAGCAGCTGCTGCTGCAGCAAATGCAGCAGCAGCGAACAAAGTGCAACAGCCGCTCGAACGGCTGCTGCTGCTTGCTGCGGATCACGCAGCCCTGCTGCTTACTGTCAGCAGCAGCAGCAGCAGCAGCAGCAGCAGCAGCAACAGCAACAGCAGCAGCAGCAGCAGCAGCAGCAGCAGCAGCAGGGATGGCTATCACGAGTTTGTGTCTGCGCTTCAGATCGCCAGCAGCAGCAGCAAATTTTGCCGCAGCAGATTCACAGCAGCAACAGAAGCAGCAGCAGCAGCAGCAGCAGCAGGAACACCAACAGCAGCAGCAGCAGAAACAGCAGCAGCAGCAGCAGCAACAGCAGCAATCGGGCAGCGGCTATTCCCTCTTGCTGCGCTGCTGCTGCTGCAGCAGCTGCAGCACAGCAGCAACCTGACGGCAGATCAGCTGTCTATGTGCTGCCGCTTCTTCTCTCAAGCTGCTGCAGATGCAGCAGCAGCAGCAGCACCAACAGCAGCAGCAGCAGCACCAACAGCAGGAGCAGCAGCAGCAACAACAGCAGCAGGAGCACCAGCACCAGCAGCAACAGCAGCAGGGGGTATGATGATG
>NW_013573517.1:5323-5748 GCF_000499745.2 Eimeria mitis
GCACCAACAGCAGCAGCAGCAACAACAACAACAGCAGCAGCAGCAGCAGCAACACCAGCAGCAGCAGCAGCAACAACAGCAGCAGGAGCACCAGCACCAGCAGCAACAGCAGCAGGGGGTATGATGATGCCCTTGACTGCTGCTCCTTCCGCTGCTGCTGCTGCTGCTTCTCCTGCTGCTGTTGCTGCTGCTGCTGCTTCTCCTGCTGCTGCTGCTGCTGCTGCCGCAGTGAATCTTCCATCAGCTTTGTGCTGCTACATTTCTTTATTTGCTTCTGGCTTTGCTGCTGCTGTCTCCCCCCGCATGCACTCCTTGGGTTTCACTCATTTGTTTGTCTGCATGCAAGCAGTGCTGAAGCAGCAGGGAGAGGTAGCGGGGTATCTGCCTATACACCCCGTGCTGCAGCGCCACACGCTGCAGCAGCT
>NW_013573517.1:6010-6109 GCF_000499745.2 Eimeria mitis
AAGCTGCTGCTGCTGCTGCAGCAGCAGCTGCAGCAGCAGCAGCAGCAGGGAGAGGTAGCGGGGTATCTGCCTATACACCCCGTGCTGCAGCGCCACACG
>NW_013573517.1:6209-6662 GCF_000499745.2 Eimeria mitis
GCTGCTGCTGCGGTGAATCTTCCATCAGCTTTGTGCTGCTACATTTCTTTATTTGCTGCTGGCTTTGCTGCTGCTGTCTCCCCCCGCATGCACTCCTTGGGCTTCTCTCATTTGTTTGTCTGCATGCAAGCAGTGCTGAAGCAGCAGAAGCTGCTGCTGCTGCTGCTGCAGCAGCAGCAGCAGCAACAGCAGCAGCAGCAGCAGCAGCAGCAGGGAGAGGTAGCGGGGTATCTGCCTATACACCCCGTGCTGCAGCGCCACACGCTGCAGCAGCTGCAGCAGAACGAGCAGCAAATCGTCAGAAGACTATGCCACTCCCTGCTGCTGCTGCAGCAGCAGCAACAGCAGCAGCAGCAGCAGCAGCAGCAGCAGCAGCAGCTTGAAGGAACCCCGACGGAGCCGCCCCATTCGCTGCAGCGCATGCAGGGCAGCCTTGTAGCAGCAGCAGCAGCA
>NW_013573517.1:6762-7066 GCF_000499745.2 Eimeria mitis
TCGAGCAGCAAATCGTCAGAAGGCTATGCCACTCCCTGCTGCTGCTGCAGCAGCAGCAGCAACAGCAGCAGCAGCAGCAGCAGCAGCAGCAGCAGCAGCTTGAGGGAACCCCGACGGAGCCGCATTTGCTGCAGCGCATGCAGGGCAGCCTTGTAGCAGCAGCAGCAGCCCTTGAGCAGACAACCTCATCTGCTGCTGCTGCTGCTGCTGCTGTTGCTGCTATTGCTCGGATGTTGCTGCTGCTACTGTTGTTGCTGTTGTTGCTGCTGCTCGTGCTGTTGCTGTTGCTGCTGGTGTTGCTGCT
>NW_013573517.1:7447-7658 GCF_000499745.2 Eimeria mitis
CCTGCTGCTGGCTCTGCTACTGTTTCTGCTAGCTTTGCTAATGGTGCTGTTGTTGCTGCTGCTGCTGCTGCTGCTGCTGCTGCTGCTGCTGCAGGTTTCAGCTGAGGGACGCGGATATGTTAGCGCAGCTCTGCAGCAGGATAACGACGCTTCTCCAGCAGCAGCAGCAGCAGCAGCAGCAACAGCAGCAGCAGCAGCAGCAGCAGCAGCA
>NW_013573517.1:9259-9412 GCF_000499745.2 Eimeria mitis
ATATATATATATATATGTGTGTGTATTTATATATATATATATATATATATAAATTTATATAAATTAATAAATTAATAAATTTATATAAAAAATAATATATTGTGTTGTCTGTACACCGCAGCACTGCAGCGGAGCATTTTTGCTGCTATTCGG
>NW_013573517.1:12815-13594 GCF_000499745.2 Eimeria mitis
AGATGCTGCAGATGCTGCTGCTGCTGCAGCAGCAGCAGCAGCAGCAGCAGCAGCAGCAGTTGCTGCAGCAGCAGCATCTGCTATTATATAGCCATCATAATGCACATAGCAGCAACATTGCAGCAGAAACTGCAGCAGCAGCATCTGCTGCTGCTGCTGCTGCACGGCATCTGCTGCTGCTGTTGCTGTTGCTGCTGCTGCTGCTGCTGCTGCTGCTGCTGCTGCTGCTGCTGCTGNCAGCAGCAGCAGCATCAGCAGCAACTAGCTGCTTCGCTTTTAATAGGAGATGCACTCTCCATGGGTTTAGTTTAGTGATGCTGTCGTATGCAGCAACAGCAGCAACAAATGCTGCTTCATCTCTCTCTTCTGCTGCTGCTAGCAGCTGCTGCAGCAGCTGCTGCTCTCTGCTTGTATTGAAATGTATATTTATTTCTTTATAGTGTTCTAGCTGTAGTTTTATATCGACTAATCCTCCTGCTGCTGCTGCTGCTGCTGCTGTTGTTCCTCCTGTTGCTGCTGCTGCTGCTGCTGCTGCTTCGTTCTCTGCTGCTGCTGCTAGCTGCAGCAGCAAAGAATTAAAAAACAAATCACGAGCACCGTACTGCAGCAAGCTGTTGTTTGTTGCTTTTATAGCTTCTATTTCAAATATTTTTGCTGCTGTTTCCAGTGTACATACACCTGTCTGCTGCTGCTGCTGCTGCTGCTGCTGCTGCTGCTGCTGCTGCTGCTGGACCCCCTCTGCTGCTGCTGCTGCTGCTGCTGCTGCAGCAGCAGCAGGA
>NW_013573517.1:13694-14112 GCF_000499745.2 Eimeria mitis
GCTGCTGTTTCCAGTGTACATACACCTGTCTGCTGCTGCTGCTGCTGCTGCTGCTGCTGCTGCTGCTGCTTTCCCCCGTCTGCTGCTGCTGCTGCTGCTGCTGCTGCAGCAGCAGCAGCAGCAGGGGATGTGGATAGCTCTGCGTATTTACAAATACAGTGGGTGTATTGGGTGCGGCTAAACTCATCAGTATCGAAGAGATCTGCTGCTGTTTTATATTTTGCTGCTGCTGCTGCTGCTGCTGCTGCTGCTTCTAGGTCCTCAGCTAGCTGTCTATACACCCGAGCAGCAGCAGCAGCACGACCACTATCTAATAAAACTGCTGCTGCTTTCTCCATAACATCTGCTGCTGCTGCTGCGCTGCAGCGCCGCAGGCAGTTGCCTGCCTCTAAGTAACACGAAGACTCTATACATACAC
>NW_013573517.1:14131-14438 GCF_000499745.2 Eimeria mitis
TTTTTTTTTTTTTTTTTTTTTTTTTTTTTTTTTTTTTTTTTTTTTTTTTTTTTTTTTTGGGTTTGGGTTTATGTTTATGTTTATATTTATACTTATACTTATATTTATATTTGTATTTATGTTTATGTTTATGCTTATATTTGTATTTATATTTGTATAAACAATAAACCCTTATAAACCCTAAACCCTCATAAACCCTAAACCCTCATAAACCCTAAACCCTTACAAACCCTAAACCCTCATAAACCCTAAACCCTAAACCCTAAACCCTCACAGACCCTAAACCCTTACAAACCCTAAACCCTCA
>NW_013573517.1:14538-14954 GCF_000499745.2 Eimeria mitis
TTTTTTTTTTTTTTTTTTTTTTTTTTTTTTTTTTTTTTTTTTTTTTTTTTTGTTTTGTTTATGTTTGGGTTTGGGTGTATGTTTATGTTTATGTTTATGTTTATGTTTATGTTTGTATTTATATCTATATTTATATTTATATTTATGTTTATATTTATGTAAACAATAAACCCTTATAAACCCTAAACCCTAATAAACCCTAAACCCTCATAAACCCTAAACCCTCATAAACCCTAAATCCACATAAACCCTAAACCCTAAACCTTCACAAACCCTAAACCCTAAACCCTAAACCCTCACAAACCCTAAACCCTTACAAACCCTAAACCCTCATAAACCCTAAACCCTAAACCCTAAACCCTCGCAAACCCTAAACCCTCAACCCTCAACCCTAAACCCTCATAAACCCTAAACCC
>NW_013573517.1:16131-16455 GCF_000499745.2 Eimeria mitis
AAAAAAAAAAAAAAAAAATAAATAAATAAATAAATATAAATAAATAAATAAATAAAAATAAATAAATATAAATAAAAAGAAAGAAAGAAATAAATAAAAAGAAAACAAACGCACAAAGAAACGGAGCGAAAGAACACACAAAACAACCAGCAGCAGAAAAAATAAATAAAGCAGCAGCAGCAGCAGCAACAGCAGCAGAGAGCAGCAGCAGCAGCAGCAGCAGCAGCCCCACCACCACCACCAACAGCAGCAACACCAGCAGCAGCAGCATCAGCACAATCAGCAGCAGGAGCAGGAGCAGCAGCATCAGCACCAGCAGCACCT
>NW_013573517.1:16991-17610 GCF_000499745.2 Eimeria mitis
ACAGATGCAGCAGCAGCAGCAGCAGAAGGTGCAGCAGCAGCAGCAGCAGCAGCAGCAGCAGCAGCAGAAGAAGAAGAAGAAGAGAAAGAAGATAACACACCACCACCCTCCATCTTTGAAACAGATATATGCAACTGCTGCTGCAGCAGAGAGTGATGCTGTTGTTGCTGCTGCTGCTGTTTTTGCTGCTGCTGCTGCTGCTGTTGCTGCTGCTGCTGTTTGTTTGTTGCTGCTGCTGCTGCTGTTGTCGGTGTTGCTGCTGTTGGTTCTGCTGTTTCGGGCGGTGCTGATGCTGCTGTTGCAGCTGTTTTTGATTGCTGCTGTTGCTGCTGCTGCTACTGGTGCTGCTGTTGCTGCTGTTGCTGCTGCTGCTGCTGCTGTTGCTGTTGCAGTATTAGCTGCAGCTGCAGCTGTCTAGCCCTGTATTGTGGCACCTGTTGCTGCTGCTGTTGCTGCTGCTGTTGTTGCTGCTGCTGCTGGGGTGTATCTGCAGCAGCTGCTGCTGCTTTCTGCTGCTACGGGTTTGGGGTGTATAGGCAGCTGCTGGCTCGGGTGGCTGCTGCAGTTTTTTTCATTTGTTTAAGATGATTATAAATGTTAATTTTTAATTAATTTTAAA
>NW_013573517.1:18109-18617 GCF_000499745.2 Eimeria mitis
AACGCGGTGCCGCTCAGCATGCAGCTCTTCCTGTGGATGCCCCCCCTGCCACTAAACCGTTTATTTTTTCTGTTATTTTTTTGTTTTTATTTATTATTATTAAATTAAATTAAAATTAAATATTTTTTATTTAATTCGCCGAAAGAAAACGCACAAATAGAGCCCCTAGGGTATGCACCGCTGCGGTGTATAGGCAGCTGGACCGTCAACTGAAACCGTTGGTGTTTATGTGTTTTTTTTTTTGCTTAAATTTATTTATTTTATTTATTTTATTTGTTTTATTTATTTTACTTATTTGTTTTTCTTTTTATTTTGTTTTTTATTCTTTTATTTTCGTTTTTTGGGGGTTACTAGGTGGCCATACACTGGAGCTATACTTTAGGGTGGTGAGACAGAGAGCAACACAAATAAAGAAAACAATAAAATAATTATAAAAAATAAAAATAAAAACAGAATAAATAAATAAATATATAAATAAATAAATAAATAAATAAATATAAACAAATAC
>NW_013573517.1:18641-19339 GCF_000499745.2 Eimeria mitis
CGCCCAATGCAAATAAATAAATAGTAAATAGAGAGAAATAAATAAAAAATAAATAAAAACAAATAAATAAATAATAAATAAATAATAAATAAATAGATAATAAATAAAAAATAAATAAATAATAAATAAATACATAATAAATAAAAGATAAATAGATAGGAAATAAAAATATAAAAACAAATGAAAACGGAATAACAAACAGCAAAAATAAGTAAATAGATAAACAAAAGGCAAATAAAGAAACAATTAAAAAAAAATAAATAAACAACAGATAAACAAAAACAAATAAAAAAGGATTAAACAAAAACAAATAAACAAATAAAATAAACAAAAAATAAAAAACAAATAAAATACAAACAGAACGACAAGTAGAAACGTAATAAAGAAAAATAAACAAACAAAAACAAAAACAAAAACAAAATTAAAAAATAAAAAAAATAACAAACAAAATAAAATAAAACAGCAACAAATAAAGAAATATAAAAAAAAATAAAAAAAAGAAGAATAAGCAACAACAACGAAACAAATAAAAACAAAAACAAATAAATAAATAGTAAACAAAAGAAAATAAAAAAAATAACAAAAAAAATAAAAATAAAAAACAAACAAAAGAAGTATAAAAAACAAATAGAAAGGGAGAGGAGACACAGAAGAAACAAAAAAAAAGAAACAAAAAAAAAAAATAAATAAATAAATAA
>NW_013573517.1:19439-19701 GCF_000499745.2 Eimeria mitis
TTATTTTTTATTTATTTTTATTTATTTTTATTTATTTTTATTTATTTTGTTTTTTATTTCAGTTGCTGCAGCGATAGACCACCGCCAGCAACGCGGTGCCGCTCAGCATGCAGCTCTTCCTGTGGATGCCCCCCCTGCCACTAAACCGTTTATTTTTTCCGTTATTTTTTTGTTTTTATTTATTATTATTAAATTAAATTAAAATTAAATATTTTTTATTTAATTTGCCGAAAGAAAACGCACAAATAGAGCCCCTAGGGTC
>NW_013573517.1:19801-20082 GCF_000499745.2 Eimeria mitis
TAAATAAATAAATTATTTAATTAATTAATTATAAATAGAAAACGAAACAAACACAGCACCACAACAAACAAAAAATAAAAAAATAAAAAAATAAATAAAAAAGAAGAAAACAAAGAAATACAGAGAAGATACAATAGATAGCAGTAAATATAGTATTTATATTTTGTTTTTATTTTTATTATTTTATTATAAAATATAATAAAAACAATAAAAGATAACGAAGACACACAAAGACAAACTGCTGCTTTAGGTGTATACGCAGCTGTATGAGCTGCAGCAGC
>NW_013573517.1:20131-20573 GCF_000499745.2 Eimeria mitis
GCAACAGCAGCAGCAGCAGCAGCAGCAACAGCAGCAACAGCAGCAGCAGCAGCAGCAACAGCAGCAGCAGAACGCCTTTTTGTGTTTTCTTTGGGTCTGCAGGGGAGACAAACAAATCAAAAAAAAAAATAAAATAAAAATAAAAAAAATAAAAATAAAAATAAAAATAAAAATAAATAAAAATAAAAGAAGAAAAGAAAAAGAAAAACAAAGAAACAACAAAGATAAATAAATAAAAAAAGAAATTAAAACAAAGAAAACAAACAAACAAAATAAAAGAAAAGCAAACAAAGCAACAAAACAAACCAAAAATAAACAAAATAAAATAAATAAAAAAATAAATAAAATAAAAAAAGAAAAAAAAGAAAATGAAGGCCGCAAAAGCAACGGCACAAACAAAAGCAGAAAATAAACTCGTAAGAAAAAATAATATAAATATATA
>NW_013573518.1:0-1247 GCF_000499745.2 Eimeria mitis
CGGCTCAACCTGCAGCTCTTTATCATCAGCCCGCAGAAGGCCTTGGGACTGAATTAACTTCTATACAACACCTCAGCTCAGCTCAGCTCAGCTCAGCTCAGCTCAGCAGCTTCTACTGGCTTCAGCAGCGCAATACTATCTAAGGAATGAAAAAGCTCGAGGCCGCGTGCATGCAGGCTGCCTCTTCACTGTATCTACGGCTTCTTACAAAACATTCTCCAGAAACTTTTTCTTATTTTCACTGTAATTAACCTTTTATAGTTTATATTTCTGAAGCTACCACTCTTAATAAAGAGAAAGCAAACACTCTAGCATCGTTCTACTCAGACACACGGCAGCAACAGCAACAGCAGGAGCCATCTACTCGGCCTCTGTATGAACCTTGTGAAACGTTAGTTCGTCTTAATAACCTAAAATAATTTTGTTGTAGAGTTGAAACAGTAATATTTTTATGTGATATTAACAAGCAAAGAAACTTGCACGAAAGCCGCTGCTGCGTGGCGGGCAGCCGGTGGTTGTCTTGCGGTGTATATGCAGGAGGCTGCGTGAGAGTCTAAGCAGAGTTTTAAGTTAAAAGCAGAGATATTTGTGAAGAAACATCAAAATGTTTTGTATTAGAAAAAGATAAAGAGGAATGAAGCCTTAATAAGAAGCAAACACGAGAGCTCGGTTGCCACTGGTAGAGGCGGGGGCGGGTTGTTCTGACCACTGGTCAGCTGCACGGTGTAGTAACCAATGAATATCTGATGTTAAAAGGCATCACTCTCGAATTATATTTGTGTTATTTAATTTATAAAGAGAAATAAAAGAAGAAAGAGCTGCTGTTTTGTATGCAGACGAGAGGAGGATTGGCCCGGCTGAGCAGCAGCCCCAGCAGGCAGCAGCAGCAGCAGCAGCAGCAGCAGCAGCAGCAGCAGCACTCCGTAGGTAGATCGATGCTGGGTGGTTTGGGTGGGGGTGTTGCTTTAGAGTGTTTTAATGTTAATATTTTTGTTTTTATTTCTTTAATAAATTATTTATTTGTTGCTTAGCTCTTTTACAGTATTTTATCGAGGATTTAGGCTCTTATTCTAGGGCCCGGTATCTGCTGTGTCTAGCAGCAGAGCAGTTGCTGCTGCTGCTGCTGCTGCTGCTGCTGCTGCTGCTGCTGTTGCTGTTGCTGTTGCATCCATCAGCTGCAGCAGGCAGCAACAAAGAAGGGATTCTGTTTGTTTTTGTATGTTTTAGAGTTTATATTTTCTATAGAC
>NW_013573518.1:1347-1574 GCF_000499745.2 Eimeria mitis
CAGTAACCAATGAATAGCTGATGTTAAAAGGCATCTCTCTCGAATTATATTTGTGTTATTTAATTTATAAAAAGAAATAAAAGAAGAAAGAGCTGCTGTTTTGTATGCAGACGAGAGGAGGATTGGCCTGGCTGAGCAGCAGCCCCAGCAGGCAGCAGCAGCAGGCAGCAACAAAGAAGGGATTCTGTTTGTTTTTGTATGTTTTAGAGTTTATATTTTCTATAGAC
>NW_013573518.1:1602-1888 GCF_000499745.2 Eimeria mitis
CAGCAGCAGCAGCAGCAGCAGCAGCACTCTGTAGGTAGATCGATGCTGGGTGGTTTGGGTGGGGGTGTTGCTTTAGAGTGTTTTAATGTTAATATTTTTGTTTTTATTTCTTTAATAAATTATTTATTTGTTGCTTAGCTCTTTTACAGTATTTTATAGAGGATTTAGGCTCTTATTCTAGGGCCCTGTATCTGCTGTGTCTAGCAGCAGAGCAGTTGCTGCTGCTGCTGCTGCTGCTGCTGCTGCTGCTGCTGTTGCTGTTGCTGTTGCATCCATCAGCTGCAGC
>NW_013573518.1:1988-2183 GCF_000499745.2 Eimeria mitis
TTAAGAGGCAGTGGTTTTTCTGTTGCTTCTGTTTTCTGTTGTTTGTGTCTGTACACCCCAACTTTATCCTTTTATATTGGGGTGTATACACGGGTTTATAGCTTTTATTATTTTCCTTTTTCTTCTCTTTTTTCTTCTCTCTCTCTGCAGCACAACCTGCATCGATTGGGTTTCTCTTTTTTATACACGAGCGGC
>NW_013573518.1:2283-2886 GCF_000499745.2 Eimeria mitis
AAGAGGCAGTGGTTTTTCTGTTGCTTCTGTTTTCTGTTGTTTGTGTCTGTACACCCCATCTTTATCCTTTTATATTGGGGTGTATACACGGGTTTATAGCTTCTTTTTTTCTCTTTTTTCTTCTTTTTTCTTCTCTCTCTCTGCAGCACAACCTGCATCGATTGGGTTTCTCTTTTTTATACACGAGCGGCTACGCTATTGCTTTACTTTTTGGGGTTTTTCTGTGTGTTTACACTCAAAATATTCATATAAGTTATTTTATTTATCTCTATAGACCCCTTATCTTCTCCCAGCAGCAGAAAGGCCCCCCCCCACCACCCCGGGGGCATCTGTATAAAGAGTAAGATTAGTTTATATAAATAAAATATAGAGTGAGCTCGTGGTTTTTGTTTTTGTTGAGATGGCACCTCCGCGGTGGGGTTGTGTGTTTCTTGGCTTCTTGGTGGTTCTATCTTTTCTTGGGGGTGATGGTGGTGGGGTTGTTGTTGCTGCTGCTGCTGCTGCTGCAGCAGCAGCAGCAACTCAGCAGCAAGCGGATCTATCTGTACGCAGCTTCGCGCAGCGTCTAGCTGTGAGAGCAAACGATACAAAGCTGGATAGATG
>NW_013573518.1:2986-3621 GCF_000499745.2 Eimeria mitis
GAAGAGTAAGATTAGTTTATATAAATAAAATATAGAGTGAGCTCGTGGTTTTTGTTTTTGGTGAGATGGCACCTCCGCGGTGGGGTTGTGTGTTTCTTGGCTTCTTGGTGGTTGTATCTTTTCTTGGGGGCGATGGTGGTGGGGTTGTTGTTGCTGCTGCTGCTGCTGCTGCAGCAGCAGCAGCAGCAACTCAGCAGCAACCGGATCTATCTGTACGCAGCTTCGCGCAGCGTCTAGCTGTGAGAGCAAACGATACAAAGCTGGATAGATGGCAGCAAGAAGTAGATAAAGTAATTGAGGAGTTTAAACAAGAACTAAACAAACAATACCCAACAAAACCTTATAGTAAGTTTTTTTTTTCTTTTTTTTTACTTTTTTTTTATATTTTTTCTTTTTTTTGTTTGTACTTTTTTTCTGGTTTGTAACACATAGAATTTAGAGAGAAAAGCAGACACAGAAATGATATATATAATACAAACAGAATACAGATAGGCGTAGATATGTATAAAGGAGACAGAAAGGGGATATAATAGAGACAGAGAAGATAAAGGAGACAGAAAGGAGACAGAAAGAGAAAAGCAGCAGAAAGAAAAAAAAAAGCAGCAGCAGCAGCAGCAGCAGCAGCAGCAGCAGCA
>NW_013573518.1:3721-4279 GCF_000499745.2 Eimeria mitis
ATTTTTTTTCTCTTTTTTTTTTATTTCTTATATTTTTTTCTTTTTTATTTATACTCGTAACACGTAGGATGTAGGGAGAAAAGCAGAAACAGAAAGGATATATATATAATACACGAGAGAATACAGATAAGCGTAGATAGATATAAAGGAGACAGACAGAAGGGAGACAGAAAGGAGATATAATACGGACAGAGAAGAGACAGAAAGGAGACAGAAAGGAGACAGAAAGGAGACAGAAAGAGAAAAAAAAAGCAGCAGCAGCAGCAGCAGCAGCAGCAGCAGCAGCAAGACAAACTCCATAACCCCTTAAACAAAACCACCAAACCCCCCCCCCGTCCAAAAACGCCAAAAAACGAGAAAAACAAAAAAAACAAAAACAAGCAAATAAATAAATAAATAAACAAATATACAAATGTTTTATTTGTGTGTGTATATATACAGAGGAAGCTCTACACCCTAAATCTCTCTTCTCTCTTAAGGATACACCTGGCGGTGTATTTCAGTTTATAAGGCCAACAACCCCCCGTCTCTTTGATTTTAAACTCGTCGGCGAACACA
>NW_013573519.1:0-274 GCF_000499745.2 Eimeria mitis
TATATATATATATATATATTTATATATATATATATATATATATATATATATATATATATATATATATATAATATAATATAATATTTTTGAATAGATATGTTTTCATTATTATATTATTTAGATGCATTAGGATGGAGACAGTAGAAAGGAGACAGAGAAGGAGACAGAAGAGAAATAAATAAAAAACAAAGATAAAATAAAACAATATGTATATATATATATATACATATATATATATATATATATATATATATATATATATATATATATATAT
>NW_013573519.1:291-1450 GCF_000499745.2 Eimeria mitis
TTTTTCTTTTTTTGTTTTTTTTATTCTTTCTGTCTCCTTTCTGTTGCTGTCTCCTTCTGTCTCTGTTTTTAATTATCTCTTTTTTATCTGTCTCCTTTATTTTATAGAAAGAGACAAAAAGAAACAGAAATAGAAAGAGAAAGAAACAAAAACAAAAAGAGACAGAGGAGACAGAAAGAGACAGAGAGACAAAAGGAGACAGAGAAAGAAAGAGATAAAAATAAAAAGAGAGAAAGAAAAGAAGATATAAAAATAAAAAGAGATAGAGAGAAAAAGAGATAGAGAGAAAAATAGCGAGAAAGAAAGAGATAGAGAGAAAAAGAGATTGAGAGAAACAGAGATAGAAAGAAAAAGAGAGAAAGAGAAGAGGAGATAAAGAAAAAAAGAGATAGAGAGAAACAGAGATAGAGAGAGAAAGAGAGAGAGGGAAAAAGAGATAAAGAGAGAAAGACACAGAGAGAAACAGAGACAGAAAGAAAGGGAGACAGAAAGATATATAGAGAGAAAGAGACAGAGAAAGAAAGAGATAGAGAGAGAAAGAGACAGATAGACAGAAAGAGATAGAGAGAGAAAGAGATAAAGACAAAGACAGAGACAGAGATAGAAAGAAACAGAGACAGAAAGAGAGACAGAAAGAGAAGGAGACAAAAGAAGAGAAAAGAAAAGGAGACAAAAGGAGACAAAAGAAAGAGACAAAAGGAGACAAAAAGAGACAGAAAAAGAGAAAAGAAAGAGACAAAAAAGGAGACAAAGGGTGACAAAAGGAGACAGAAGGAGACAAAAAAGGAGACAAAAGAAGAGAAAAGAAAGAGACAAAGAAGGAGACAAAAAAGAAAACAAAAGGAGACAGAAAGAGAGACAGAAGGAGACAAAAGGAGACAAAAAAAAGAAAAAAAAAGAAAAAAAAAGAAAAAAAAGAAAAAAAAAGAAAAAAAAGGAGACAGAAGGAGACAGAGAAGAGGCGAGCTATGCATGCGTTTCTGTCTCTCTATGAAGTTTTTATTCTTTTTTTATTTTTGTTTATTTATTTATTTATTTGTTTGTTTATTTGTTTATTTATTTATTTATTTGTTTGTTTTTTTATTTATTTATTTATTTATTTATTTGTTTAATTATTTATTTATTTATTTATTTACTTTATTTATTTATTTATTTATTT
>NW_013573519.1:2428-3919 GCF_000499745.2 Eimeria mitis
GCAGCAACAACAACAACAACAACTGCAGCAACGGCAGCAACAGCAGCAACAGCAGCAGCAACAGCAGCAGCAACAACAACGGCAGCAGCAGAAGCAGCAGCAACAGCAGCAAAGTTGTTAGCGTTAGCCGGTATTCATTACTTAGAGAAGAAACAGCAGCGGGATTCTGAGCTGCTGCTGCTGCCAGCATCTATTGCAGTTGTAGCTGCTGCAGCATCAGCTACTGCAGCACAAACTGCTGCAGCACCACTTCTGCTGCTACAGCAGCAACTGCTGTCACAGCTGCTGCAGCTGTTGCTGCTGCTGCTGCTGCTGCTGCTGCAGTCATTCCTACGAAGTAGTTGCAGCAGCAAATCCACCCACGAGAAGCAGCAGCAGCAGCAGCAGCAACAGCAGCAGCAGCAGCAGCAGTATTAGAAGCAGCAGCAGCAGCAGTAATAGCAGCAGCAGCAGCACGAGCAGCTGATTCCGCAGCAGGAAGAACAGCAGCTGCGGCAGCAACAGCAGCAGCAGCAGCAGCAACAACAACAGCTGCAGCAGGAGCAGCAGCAAAAGAACAAAATGGAGCAATCCCCTCCTAAGCCGTGGCAGCAGCAGCAGCAGCAGCAGCAGCAGCAGCTGGCGTTACCTTTTACTATCGGCAGCAGCAGCAGCGGTCTGTGTCTTCCTGCTGCTGCTCCTGCTGCAGCAGCAGACACAGCAGCAGCAGCAGCAGCTGCTGCTGCTGCTGCTGCTGCTGCTAATGACATCAGCAGCACGAGCATGTCTATATGCGAGCAGCAGCCGTTTGCAGCAACAGCAGCAGCAGCAACACCACCAACAGCAGCAGCAGCAGCAGCAGCAGCAGCAGCAGCAGATGGTAATATATATGCAGCAGCACCTGCTGCAGCAGCAAGCAGCATAAGCCCTTACTACAGCAGCAGCACAGCTGGCTACTATGGGGCCCCCTACGGCGGCTATGGAGGCTGGAGCTATGGTGGCTATGGGGGTAATCCTGCTGCTGCTGCTGCTGCTGCTGCTGCTGTTGCTGCTGTTGATGTTGCTGCTGTTGATGTTGTTGCTGTTGTTGCTGCTGTTGATGTTGATGTTGCTGATGTTGCTGCTGTTGATGTTGCTGCTGTTGCTGTTGCTGCTGTTGATGTTGCTGCTGTTGCTGTTGCTGCTGTTGCTGTTGCTGCTGTTGCTGTTGCTGCTGCTGTTGCTGCTATTGTTCCTAACCTTCTTGCTATTGCTGTTGCTGCTGTTGCTGCTGCTGCTGCTGCTGCTGCTCATCCCTTTGTTATCTTCATGCATTGGTAGAGCCTCAGCAACAGCAGCAGCAGCAACAGCAGCAGCAGCGACAGCATCAGCAGCACCACCACAATCAGCACCACCAGCATGAGCAGCAGCAACAGCAGCACCACCACCATCAGCAGCAGCAACAGCAGCAGCAGCAGCAGCAGCAGCAAGTGTGTGAGGTGTGTGTGTGCATGCAGGCCCTTCATACATAAG
>NW_013573520.1:2270-2684 GCF_000499745.2 Eimeria mitis
CTAGCTAGCGCATGCTCGTGTCTCGCTAGCTAGCTATATACCTACAAGACCCCACTAGCTAGCTAGCTAGCTAGCTACCCAGCTAGCGTGCTATCCAGCTAGCTAGCTAGCCAACTACCCAGCTAGCTAGCTCCCAAGCTAGCTAGCCAAGCTAGCTAGCTCCCAAGCTAGCTAGCTATCCAACTAGCTAGCTAGCTAGCCAGCTAGCTAGCTAGCTAGCTACAAAACCCAGCAACAGCTTGAAATATACTGCAATGGCTGCGCTAGAGAGCAACGCTGCTGCGCCGCTGGTGGTCGTCCCCGTGGCTGCGCTGCTGCCGCAGACAGAAGCTCTGAAGGCTCTGCTGCAGCGCAAGAGAGAACTGGTGAATATATATACATATATATATATATATGTATATATATATATATATA
>NW_013573520.1:2732-3092 GCF_000499745.2 Eimeria mitis
GCTGCTGCTGCTTGCTGCTGCTGCAGTTTGCTGCAGCGGTTTGTTGTGCTGCAGTTATTTCGGGTGTCAGTGAATAGCTGCTGTTCATGCCGCTGCTGCCTCTGCTTCTGCTGCTGCTGCTGCTGCCTCTGCTGCTGCTGCTGCTGCTGCTGCTGCTGCTGCTGCTGCTGCTGCTGCTGTTGCTGCTGGTGTTTGTGTGTAGGAGCTGCGTCAGCAGCAGGAGGAAGGTGAGCGTCTGCAGGACCTGCGGCTGCAGTCGCTGGCGCTGCAGCAGCACGACGAGCTGCTGCGGCGCAGCCAGCTGCAGCGGCGGCGGCTGCAGCAGCAGCAGCAGCAGTGAAGATATACCCTATATACCCA
>NW_013573520.1:3104-3253 GCF_000499745.2 Eimeria mitis
AAGAAGAAGGCCGCTCCCTCCAGGACCCTAACTTTAGCTTTCTGCTGCGTCTGGGGCGCTCCCCCAGAACCACCACCAACACCACCACCAACACCAGCAGCAGCAGCAGCAGCAGCAGCAGCAGCAGCAGCAGCAGCAGCAGCAGCAGC
>NW_013573520.1:3353-3534 GCF_000499745.2 Eimeria mitis
TATATACCCAGCTGCCTCTCTCTCGGTGCCCTCGGCCTCAACCCCATACAAATTCGGCTGCTTCTTAGAGAAGCGCTAGCAGCTAACCCCACTATAGAAGAACTAGGTCAGAGCTGCTGCTGCTGCTGCTGCTGCTGCTGCTGCTGCTGCTGCTGCTGCTGCTGCTGCTACTGCTGCTGCT
>NW_013573521.1:0-317 GCF_000499745.2 Eimeria mitis
TATATATATATATATATAAAGACAGCCACATGAGCAAGCAGAGCGCCAGTAAACAAAGAAATACAAAAGGGAGACACCTATGTCAAAACGCTGCTGCTGCTGCTGCTGCTGCTGCTGCTGCTGCTGCAGCAACAGCAGGAGCTGCAGCAGCAGCAGCACCAACGACAACAAAACGAAACAATAAAACCAGCAACAATAGATGCAGCAACAGCAAAGACACAAGCAGCACCAGCAGCCACAGCAGCAGCAGCAGCAGCAGCAGCCACAGCAGCAGCAGCAGCCACAGCAGCAGCAGCAGCAGCAGCAGCAGCAGCAGC
>NW_013573521.1:368-681 GCF_000499745.2 Eimeria mitis
CCTCACGGCAGGTGTTGTGCGGGCGAAGATACGGATGCGCATCAGCAGCGCCTGCAGCACAGACTCAAATTCATTGTCTCCTTTTTTGTCTCCTTTTTTGTTTTTTTTGTTTTTTTCTGTATTTTTTTGTTTATTTTTTTGTTTATTTTTTTGTTTTTTTTCTTTTTCGTTTTCTCTCTGTCTCTTGTCTTCTGTGTCTCCTCCCCAAACCACCAGCGGTGATGTCTCCGCCTCGCTCTCCATCTCGTGCTGCTGCTGCTGCTGCTGCTGCTGCTGCTGCTGCTGCTGCTGCTGCTGCTGCTGCTGCTGCTGC
>NW_013573521.1:715-2447 GCF_000499745.2 Eimeria mitis
GGAGCAGCAGCAGCAGCAGCAGCAGCAGGAGACAGCCGCTGGCTGCAGAGAATGTCAAAGGTCTCCTCCGTCACCGCCAGCTCCGGCCACCGCTGCAGCAGCCAAACCCTAAACCCTAAACCCTAAACCCTAAACCCTAAACCCTAAACCCTAGGTTCTAGCCCCACCCCCGTAAACCCACAAACCCTAATCTCTAAACCCTAAACCCTAAACCCTAAACTCTTATCCCCTCCACCTAAGCCCCTAGAAACTAAACCCTAACCCCCACCCTCTAAACCCTAAACCCTAAACCCTAAACCCTAAACCCTAAACCCTAACCTGTGGGTGAGCCAGTATTTCTTCTTGCGGTATTTCACGGCCAGTCTGCAGTTCTACCCAGCGCACAGTTCGTTTATATTTTTTATATTTTTTATTTTTTTTTTCTTTTTCTTTATTTTTTTTATTTTTATTTATTTTTTTATTTTCTTTATTTCTCTCTGCTGGTAACCCCAATACAAGCGAAGGCATTTGGGGCTTTTTGTATTTCACTGCATGCAACGAGCTGCTGCATACACTCGGCCATCCTCCTGCTGCTGCTGCTGCTGCTGCTGCTGCTGCTGGTTCTGCTTCTGCTGCTGCTGCTGCATCTGCATTTTCTCCAGCAGCAGCAGCAGCAGCAGCAGCAGCAGGAGCAGCAGCAGCAGGAGGTGTATGGGGTATCATACCGCAGCTCCTAGCAACAGCAGCAGCAGTATATATACTATCCCCCGTCACCATCACCGGCCTCACTCTCCCCTCCCGCAGCAGCTGAACTGTCTCTGCTGCATCGCTCCGCAGCTCATTCGTCAGCAGCAGCAAACCCAAGAAATGCATATTTCTTTCTATCTCTTCTCGCTGCAGCAGCTCTGCTGCTGCTGCAGCAACACAGCTGCTGCACCCACCAACTGATACACCACCCGTCTGCTGCTGCTGCTCCTGCTGCTCCTGCTCCTGCTGCTGCTCCTGCTGCTGCTGCTGCTGCTCCTGCTGCTGCTGCTGCTGCTGCTGCTGCTGGGGGCTGCTAGGCAGCTGCAGCAGCTTCCAGGCAACGGCCAAGACATACGCCCCCTGTGCTGCTAGTGCATCGTGAGCCTGCTGCGCGCCTGGGGGGGGGGAGCTGCAGCAGAGAGAGGAGACAGCATCGAAGCTACCTTTACACAGACACAACACCTGCTGCTGCTGCTGCTGCTGCTGCTGCTGCTGCTGCTGCTGCTGTGTTGCTGCTGCTGGCAGCAACGCAGCTAGTGTTGCTGCGGAGACAGCCAAGACACAGCTCTGTCTCTTCAGGTGAAAGTCAAAAGCAAACGAACGCAGCACATGCACCCCACCTAAACACAAACAGCAACAAAAGTTTTTTAATATATAATATTAAAATAAATATGCTGCTGCTGCTGCTGCTGCTGCTGCTGCTGCTGCGGCTGGTGCTTCTGCTGCTGCTGCTGCTGTTGCTGCGGCTGGTGCATCTGCTGCTGCTGCTGTTGCTGCTGCGGCGGGTGCTGCTGGTGCTGGTATGTATGTATGTAGCTAGCTGCCTAGCTAGCTATCTAGCTAGCTAGCCAGCTAGCTAATTAGCTGGCTAGTTATGGCTAGCCAGCTAACTAGCTAGTTCGTTGGGCGTACGGCTAGCTAGCTAGGTGCCTAGCCGGCTAGCTAGCTACATATATATATATATATATATATATATATATATATATATATATATATATATATATAT
>NW_013573521.1:2505-3825 GCF_000499745.2 Eimeria mitis
TTGTGCATCTGCTGCAGCGCATGCAGCAGCAACAGCAGCAAACTGCTGCTGCTGTGCTGCGTCAACGAAGACACGGCGACGACGGCCCCAGTCGCTGCTGCAGCTGCTGCAGCACGTAGAGGATGTCTCCAGCAGCTGCCACCCACTGGCTCGCAGCAGCCTGACAGCAGCAGCAGCAGCAGCAGCAGCAGCAGCAGCAGCAGCAGCAAAGGACATATAGGGACGGGGAGAAACACCAGATGAGATACAAAAGAGAGGAGGCATGAGAGATGCAGGAGACATACTGCAGCAGCAGCAGCAGCAGCAGCAGCAGCAGCAACAGCAGCAGCAAAAGAAGCAACAGCAGCAGCAGCAGCAGCAAGGTGAACATACTCGACCTCCAGCTCCCCTCCAACGAGTTTCTTGCTGCTGCTGTCTGCATGCGCATGCAGCAGCGTCAAGGAGTTGCAGCAGCCAGCAGCAGCACGACACAGCTGCGCCAAGCTGTCTGTACACCCCAGCAACCCCACACAGCAGCACCAGCTAACAAACATCACAACACACCACCCTCAGCAGCAGCAGCAGCAGCAGCAGCAACGGCAGCAGCAGCAACAGCAGCAGCGCCACAAGCAGCAACAGCACAAGCAGCAACAGCACCAGCATCACCAGCAGCAACAGCAGCACAAGTAGCAGCAACAGCAGCAGCAACAGCAGCACAAGTAGCAGCAACAGCAGCAGCAGCAACAGCAGCAGCAGCAACAGCAGCAACAGCAGCAGCAACAGCAGCAGCAGCAGCAGCAGCAGAATTCTTGCCTGTGGTGCTAGCTGTTTGTGTGGCGAGTGTTTGCATATCTAACACAGAAGAACCAAACTCTGCATGCGGGTCCACGGGGGCCGGCACTATGCCTGTATAGAAACAGCAGCAGCAGCAGCAGCAGCAGCAGCAGCAGCAGCAACAGCAGCAGCAGCAGCAGCAGCAGCAACAGCAGCAGCAGCAGCAACAGCAGCAGCAAAAGAAGCAACGGTAAGAGGGGCAGTGATGGTACTGTTGATTGCTGCTGTTTATATTTGTTTCTTTTCTCTTGACTCTCCCACCTTCTCTGCTGCTGCTGTTGCTGCTGCTGCTGCTGTTGCTGCTGCTGCTGCTGCAGTGGCAGTATTTGCTGCTGCATTTGCTGCTGCTGCATCAATTTATGTTTCTCTTTGGTGCTGCCCAGCAGCAGCAGCAGCAACAGCACCAACAGCAGCAGCAGCAGCAGCAACAACAACACCAACAGCAGCAGCAGCAGCAGCAACAACACCAACAACAATAACAACACCAACAACAACAACAGCAGCAGC
>NW_013573522.1:0-2027 GCF_000499745.2 Eimeria mitis
TCGAGAGCGGTCACGATCTGTTCCCACTGCTCCTCTCTGCAGAACACACACCGAGAAACAAAAACAATCCCCAGTCAGAACAGAACAGGGAGAAATAGAAAACGTAGGGCTTGAGAAAACTCACGTGAAAGGGGCCTTCGCTCCGTCGGCAAGTACATCAGGTGCGGTCATGCAAATCAAAGCCGAGGCTGTTTCGGTGTTTTGTTCAGCGTTGCCTCTTGCGCTGGCGGCTGCCGCTCCGGCTGCAGACGTCTTTTTAGTGCAGGTGACGACACGACAGTCTGCAGTAGCATCCTTTGTAGGGTTGTACAGGGCCACGAAAGATACGTTCTCCTGAGTGTCGTAAAGCTGCTCGCCTTCCTTGTTAGCCGGAGGCAATCCATCAAAGTTGCTGTAGGCGTCCTTCCACTTATCCACAACGGCCTTGCAGTCCACGGAATCGGCATCGTCAATCGCAAGGTATGCGTATGTGCCGCTCTGGAACTCAGCTTTATCCTCAGTGTCTGTAGCGCTCCTTGATTTTGTCTTGGTCTGGAGGCAGCAGGAGAACTGGCAAACACCGAGGTGAATTGGGCACACGGGAAGTACCCTTTGGAGGGCAGTTAGTGGTGTAAACGACCTACTGGAATCAAGGCTTCGCACACAGGCTTCCAGGCCCAGTTAGTTTGTTCGTCTTGCGGGAAATCGCCTCCTTTAGGCAGCCTGCTTGTTGCTTTAGTTGCTTTTGTGAGTTCGCTGAACCCAGCCGCCACACGGGCAGCATTGACCTCCTCGAGGCACTTTCCCTCATCTCCTGCAGCAAAGAGAGCAAATCACTCCGCATTCGTGACGAATCCTTTGCAATCAAAAAATTTTACGCTGAGACTTTTAGATTCGCGGAAAGCCTGCATGTTCTTCCCTGGAATTGTGCCCTGTTCCGCACACTATGCTGGACTTGCCAGGTGACGGGCTCGTGCCCAGCGAGAAATGCCAAGCACAGAAGAACACATGTTGCTCGGAAACCTACCCAAGGCTACATTATAAGTTGTCTGGTCGGCTGGGGGATCGCTGACGGGATTGCCGTTGGCTCTGGCTAGGAGGAAGAGCGAGGAACTGACGACTGTGAGCAGTTTGAGGGGCGCCATTCCCACTGTAGGGTTGTTTACGTAGCCGAACGCGAAGCGCAGATGCAACCCGAAAGTTCATCAAGATGCATCAATCATTTTCAAACCACATTAACTATGACCTTATTGCTTGCTTCAGAGGCTCTGAGGCGGTCGGCGCCTGGGGTGCACATGACGCTGTTCCTGTTCCTGGTGGGCAGGCCGGCGCACTGCGACTGAGCTACGCAGCCTCTTGCGATCCCAGCAGACGACAAATAACTAAAAAACAATACATATTATTATTACAATACAAAATATTCTAGACATGGTGAGGGAACATTGACACCGAAGCAATGAGCTCGCAGAACACGAATGCAAGTCTTGCACTTCCACTGCCGGCAGCGAGGCAGGCTTTTTGCTGGGGAAAAGGCAGCCTATTTCCCATTCGAAAACCTGGTTATGCTTTATTAAGAATGCTACAATGAACAGTAAATACATGTTTTCCTGCGCTGATCGCTGAGTTGAGACGGAACGCCGGCCTGCAGCTGGTGTCCCACAGGACCTCGTTCGGCACCGCAGTGCTCATACACCATGCCGCGACCGTGGAATTGTATGAAATGCATGGTTTCCAGGATTATTGAACATTATGCAGCCTATTTCAATTAATTGCTGCTCACTCGCCGGAACCCCGAGGCATTCCACAACGAACCATGACCGGCTCGCCTCGACAACGCGAGACTCGTTCTCCGTATGGAGCAGAAGAAGGAAAAGAACCTGATGTTATTGTACCCCCACACATTATTAAAAGCCTCTATCAACTGCTGCATTAGTCACTTGCTGCGTCGTTGTCCCAAATGCTTTTGTAGACGCCTGTGAAAAGCCATTGTATCAGCTTGGTTTCAGAGACTCGCGTAGTTTCCAGACTAGCCCATGTTTTTGCAACAG
>NW_013573522.1:2127-3912 GCF_000499745.2 Eimeria mitis
ACATTAGTCACTTGCTGCGTCGTTGTCCCAAATGCTTTTGTAGACACCTGTGAAAAGCCATTGTATCAGCTTGCTTTCAGAGACTCGCGTAGTTTTTAGACTAGCCCATGCTTTTGCAACAGCTAAAGGAAAAGACACTACAATCCTGTTGTCAGTTCAGCGGGGCTCACAGTTTCGCGACACGGGAAAGAAATTTAGAGGCAGCAATATATCGCCAGGGTCAGCGACACAAGTTTCTCCCATGGTAACAGGACTACCTCGGTTGAATCGCCATAAAAGATGTACGCCCAAACTCTCTAAATACCTGAGTTTGAGTTGAATTCGACGGACATTCACTCTACAGCCGCCAAGGATTACTTGCGAGCTGAACCGTTCGCCGCCCAGCCACGTCTGCCCTGATGGTGGAACCCAGCGGCTCCACCGGCAGAGCAGAGGAAGAGGCAAAAACATAATTTGTCTCTGTACACGAAAAAGCCCATCGAGCACTGTATAATCGGGCCTTTACCACTATTTTGCGCTAGTTAAGTGGTCCGCCAGAAGTCACCTCTTCCCTGACGCTCTCCTCACCCGAGAGTTTCTCATCTGCATCGAGTGTGCACTACGTGATCCGCGGGATTCTACACCTCAGCAGGTAGCGAAACTCCTTAAGCCCAAAGCCCTAGAATAAAAGCCTCTTGGATCATCCCTCTCTTAAAAAGCTGTCGTTTCACAGCATGGTGAGGCCAACGATCGCCAATGCAAAACCGACCACACCGGGTGCAACAGCCGAGGCAGAGCCTTCGAGAGCGGTCACGATCTGTTCCCACTGCTCCTCTCTGCAGAACACACACCGAGAAACAAAAACAATCCTATCTGGAAAGAGAATACAAGGAAAGCGGGAAGACGCGGAGAGTGAAAGAACTCACGTGAAAGGGGCCTTTCCTCCTTCCTCGAGAAGCACATCGGGCACGGTCATGCAAATCAAAGCGGAGCCCGTTTCCGTTGTTGACCCATCGGTTCTTGCTGCTTTGAAACCGGCCGCTGCAGGCGTCTTTTTAGTGCAGGTGACGACACGGCAATCTGCAGTAGCTTTCTCTGTAGGGTTGTACAGGGCCACGAAAGACACGTTCTCCTGATTGTCGTAAAGCGGCTCGTCTTTCTTGTTAGCCGGAGGCAATCCATCAAAGTTGCTGTAGGCGTCCTTCCACTTATCCACGACGGCCTTGCAGTCAACGGAATCGGGATCGTCAATCGGAAGATATGCGTATGTGCCGCTCTGGAACTTAGTCACATCAGAATTTCTGGCACTTCTTGATTTTGTCTTGGTCTGCAGGCAGCAGGAGAATAGACAAACACCGGCAAACAGTAAGTTCCCTTTGAAGGGCAGTTAGAGATGTAAACGACCTACTGGAATCAAGGCTTCGCACACGGGTTTCCAGGCCCATTCATTTGCGTCTCCTTCAGGGCTGCCTTCTTTAGGCAGCCTGTGTGTTGATTCAACTGATTTTGTGAGTTCGCCGAGGCCAGCTGCCACGCGAGCAGCATTGACCTCGTCGAGGCACTTTCCTTCATCTCCTGCAGCAAAGATACCAAATTACCGCGTATGTGTAACGGATCCCTTGCAATCAAAAAAATGTTACATGGAAACCTTTGAATTCGCGGGATGGCAAGATCATTCGTGTGGGTATGCTCTCTAGGGCACACTATGGGGGCCTTGTCAGCTGATGGGTTCTTGTCATCCAAGGGCATGGTCCAAGCAGTGAAGAGCACTTATTACTGGGAAACCTACTCAACGCTACACTATAT
>NW_013573523.1:0-355 GCF_000499745.2 Eimeria mitis
TATATATATATATAAGCACAGCAGCTGTTGCTGTTGCTACTGCTGCTGCTGCTACTGCTGCTGCTACTGCTGCTGCTGCACATGCAGCAGCAGCTGCTGCTGCATCTGTTGCTGTTGTGATGCAGCAGCAGCAGCAGCAGCTGCTGCTGCATCTGTTGCTGTTGTTACTGAAGTTGTGTGTGTATATCTCCTTGCTGCTGCTGCTGCTGCTGCTGCTGCTCCTCCTCCTCCTGCTGCTGCTGCTGCTGCTGCTGCAGCCTTCTCTGTCTGGCAGCAGCAGCAAGGAGCCTTTGTCTTTGTTCAGCAGCACTAACAATATCTCCCTGCTGCGCCTGCTGCTGCTCTTTATTATTAT
>NW_013573523.1:455-1226 GCF_000499745.2 Eimeria mitis
TGCTGCATGTGCAGCAGCAGCAGCTGCTGCAGTTGTTGCTGTTCTTACTGGAGTTGTGTGTGTATATCTCCTTGCTGCTGCTCCTGCTGCTGCTGCTGCTGCTGCTGCTGCTGCTGCTGCTGCAGCCTTCTCTGTCTGGCAGCAGCAGCAAGCAGCCTTTGTCTTTGTTCAGCAGCACTAACAATATCTCCCTGCTGCGCCTGCTGCTGCTCTTTATTATTATTATATAAATGTAAAGCTAAAACAGAAACAAACAAAATAAAAAAAGAAGGAGACAATACACTCATATATTTCTCCGGGGCGAGGATACGCCATAGTCTCTCTGCTTCTGCTGCTGCACGTGCTGCTGCTAGTCGCTGCTGCTCTTCTTCTGCTGCTGCTGCTGCTGCTGCTGCTGCTGCTGCATCGGCTGCTGCTGCTGGTGATGATGCTGTTGGTGGTGGTGGTGCTGCTGCTGCTGCTTTTGGTGGGGTTGTTGCTGCTGCATCTGCTGCTGCTGTCTGTCTTGGCGTCGCTTGCTGTGTTGCTGCTGCGTTTGTTGCTGCTGCTGTTGCTGCTGCTGCTGCTGCTGCTTCTGCTGCTGCAGGGCCCCGCGAGTGTGAGGAGAAAGCAGCTCGGGGTTGCTGCTGTGCTGCTGTTGGCTGCAGCAGCAGCGTTTCGTGCTGCTGCTGCAGCAGCAAGAGAAGGGGAGAGTTGAAAGCCCTGCTGCTGCTGCTGCTGCTGCTGCTGCTGCTGCTGCTGCTGCTGTTGCTGCTGCTGTTGCTGCTGCTG
>NW_013573523.1:1326-1827 GCF_000499745.2 Eimeria mitis
CGCTGCTGCTAGTCGTTGCTGCTCTTCTTCTGCTGCTGCTGCTGCTGCTGCTGCTGCATCGGCTGCTGCTGCTGGTGATGATGCTGTTGGTGGTGGTGGTGGTGCTGCTGCTGCTTTTGGTGGGGTTGTTGCTGCTGCATCTCCTGCTGCTGGATGTCTTGGTGTCGCTTGCTGTGTTGTTGCTGCGTTTGTTGCTGCTGCTGTTGCTGCTGCAGTTGCTGCTGCTTCTGCTGCTGCAGGGCCCCGCGAGTGTGAGGAGAGAGCAGCTCGGGTTTGCTGCTGTGCTGCAGTTGGCTGCAGCAGCAGCGTTTCGTGCTGCTGCTGCTGCAGCAAGAGAAGGGGAGAGTTGAAAGCCCTTGAGCTGCGGTTGCTGCTGCTGCTGCTGCTGCTGCTGTTGCTGCTGCTGCTGCTGCTGCTGCTGCAGGCCCTTAATATTTCCCTATACAGGCGATAAGAAGAGCAGCTAGAAGGTGCAGCAGCAGCAGCAGCAGCAGCAGCAGC
>NW_013573523.1:1913-3344 GCF_000499745.2 Eimeria mitis
ATTGATTAATATAATTGTTTTGTTCTATTTACACTAAAAAATATCTCCTAATATCTAGGGTTTAGGGTTTAGGGTTTAGGGTTTAGGGTTTAGGGTTTAGGGTTTAGGGTTTAGGGTTTGGGGGCTGTCGATGCTGCGTGGAGGCCCCCAGGGGGCCCCCAGCAGGCTGCGTGTTTAGGTGTATTTATAATATAAATAAAAAAATAAAAAAAATAAAATAAATAAATTTATTTAATAAATAAATATAAAACTCTTTCTTTATTTTTATTCCTCTACCACTGCTGCTGCTGCTGCTGTTGCTGCTGCTGCTGCTGCTGCTGCTGCTGCTCAGCAGCAACTCCCCAGCTAGTCGGTGGTGGTGTTTTGTTGCTGCATGTTTTATGTTTATTTATATTTTTTTTAATTTTTTATTGTTTTTATTGTTTTAATATATTTTTTTTTAATATATATTTCATTTGTTCTCTCTAAAACAACCCCTTCATTCTCCTGCTGCTGCTGCTGCTGCTGCTGCTGCTGCTGCTGCTGCTGCTGCTGAGAACCACAGTGCACCAGCAGCATACATCCGCGCTGCTCTGCTGTACATCCACCATAAACTTTTATTTTTTTTTGTTTTTTTTTGTCTTTTTTTTCTTTAGGCTGCTGCAGCAGCTCCTGACCCCCCCTGCTGCTGCAGCACAGCAGCAACACCACAGCAGCAGCAGCAGCAGCAGCAACAGAGACAGCAGCAGCAACAGCGACAGCAGCGGCAACAACCGCAACAGCAGCAGCAGCGACAGCAGCAGCGACAGCAACAGCAGCATCAGCAGCAACAGCAGCAGTAACAACACCAACAGCGGCGCCGACAGCAGCAGCAGCAGCAACAGCTGCAGCAGCAACAGCAGCAGCATCAACAGCAGCAGCAACAGCAACAGCAGCATCAACAGTATCAGCAGCAGCACCACCAACAACAACAACAGCAGCAACAGCAGCAGCAGCAGCAGCAGCAGGAGCAGCAGCAATGGGTGCGCATCCATCTCTGGTGTATCCTCGTGCTGCAGCAGCAGCAGCAGCAGCAAACTGTCGTGTAGGGGAGCAGCTAAACTCTGGCTGTTTCCCCCGCATGCGGGAGGAGGGGGTGGTGGGGTTGTTGTCATCGAAGCACTCGCAGCTGCTGCTGCTGCTGCAGTCCCTAGATGTAAAAAAAAGAGCAGATAAACTACTCAACGCACAAACTGCTGCTGCTGCTGCTGCTGCTGCTGCTGGTGCTGCTGGTGGTGGTGGTGGCGCTGCTGCTGCTGGTGCTGCTGGTGGTGGTGGTGGCGCTGCTGCTGCTGGTGGTGGTGGTGCTGCAGGTGGTGGTGGTGCTGGTGGTGGTGGTGGTGGCGGTGCTCCTGCTGCTGCTGCTCCTGCTGCTGCTGCTGCTGTTGCTGCTGCTCCTCCTGCTGCTGCTGC
>NW_013573524.1:0-1198 GCF_000499745.2 Eimeria mitis
TATATATATATATATATATGTATATATATATATATATATATATATATATATATGCTGAGTACAGATGGTAAAGAATTTAATTATTTAATAAAGTAGAACCTACTATTGAAAAAAGGAAAGCAAACGCTAACACGTAGATGAAGCTTTTTGTAGTGCATGCTGCACCTGTATATACACTCAAAGAGTTTTTGTATCCACTTGCATGCAGCTTACGTCAGTGACCCTAAACCCTAAACCCTAAACCCTAAACTCTAGGCAGAGCGCGCTGCATGCGCCACCGCATCAGCAGCAAGAATACCTCCTCGTGTGTAAATTTCCGCGTCAAAAGATATGTAGCTGGTGTATATCTTCTGCTGCAGCTGCTGCTGTTGCTGCTGCTGCTGCAGCTCCTTCTGCTGCTTTTGCTGCTCCTTCTTGCATGCACTTGCTAGTGTAAACCAGTGAATGGAGGTATCCAAGGAAGCCCAAGTTGCTGCCTATTGTGCGAGGCCTCTGCTGCTGTTGCTGCAGCGGGTGCTGCCGGTGCTGCTGCAGCAGAAGCAGCTGCAGCTAGACTATCGATTGACACTAGAAGCATAATAAAAAACATAAAAAAGAAGGGGGAGGCCGCAGCTCCTCCAGGCGTGCTGGGGAATGGTGGCCGGTGGGGGGCGGGGGGTTACGCAGCAGCAGGAGGCTGCTGAGAAAGGCAGCGACGTGCAGCACAGCGGGAGCCAACCCTAAAAAAGGTAGTAGTACTCGGGGTGTATAGAGGGGCTGGGAGAGCGCTCTCAAAGCTTCTGCAGCAGGGTGTATAGAGAGCCTGGGTGAGCGCTCTCACGGCTGCTGCGGCCGGGTGTATAGACAGGCTGGGTGAGGGCTCTCACAGCTGCTGGGGCTGGGTGTATAGAGGGGCTGGGTGAGCGCTGCTCTCAGGGCTGCTGCGGCCGCTGCAGCCGCGTAGCCGCCGCCCAGGGGCAAGCCCGCACAGCGCGGCTGGAGAGGGGCAGAGCGGAGAACCCGCGGAGCGGTGCAGCAGCCCCGGCGAGGCTTGTGCATGCGAAGCGAGGACACTAGTGCTGCTCCGTCGTGCAGGAAGTACGCGGTTGCCGCTGGCGGTATCCCGCTCACACACAGACACACACATGCAGAGACGCATACACACACACACACACACACACACACACACACACACACACACACACACACACACACACAC
>NW_013573524.1:1226-3822 GCF_000499745.2 Eimeria mitis
TGCACACAGACACAGACACAGACACATACACACATGCACACGCATACGAACACATGCAGCATGCTGCATGCGGCCTGTTAGTGCCCCTCCACGATGCTTTGCATGTTGCTGATTGTCTGCTCGATCAGTGTATTGTATTCCATCAAAACAAATGAACACTAATGTAAGTCTCCGGGCCATCAGCGCTGCATGCAGCCATGGGGGAGCCTACAAAGCCCCAAAGAAGGGCTTCCAGCCCCAAATGAAAATCCATAGAGGGAGTGGTGGCCATTGCATGCAGCCCGCTGTACCCCGAAGAAAACAAAAGGATGTTATGGCGAAATAAAAAACGCAGAGAAAAGAAAATAGCAAACAAATAAAAGCTTCCTCACGCTTGTCATGCCTACAAAGCTGCCCACAGAAGACACCCGGAACCCAGCATCATGTGTCTGTGTGTCTCTCTCTCTCCGTGTATGTATGTGTGTCTGTATGTGTCTGTGTGTCTGTCTGTCAGTGTGCCTGTGTGTGTGTGTGTCTGTGTGCGTCTGTGTGTGTGTGTCTGTGTGTGTGTGTGTGTCTGTGTGTGTGTGTGTCTGTGTGTGTGTGTCTGTGTGTGTGTGTGTCTGTGTGTGTGTGTCTGTGTGTTTGTGTCTGTGTGTGTGTGTCTGTGTGTGTGTCTGTGTGTATGTGTATGTGTCTGTGGCGGGGGGGGGGGGAGGGGACGGGGGGNTGTCTGTGTGTATGTGTATGTGTCTGTGGCGGGGGGGGGGAAGGGCACGGGGGGCTAGCCGGCGCCGCCGATGTCTGCTGGGGTGTCCAGGATACGTTCCGGTGGGATCGCTTCACGGAAGCGATCCCCAGCAAGCCGCTCAGGTGCCCTGGTGCCTGTCCCTTTTAAAATGTATTAGTTGTCTCCTACTGCCCCAGCGAGTGTTAACCCGTGCCTCTAGAATATCTGTATCCTGCATGCGTCTCCTCTCGCGGTGACGTTGTTGCAGCTGTCTCCGCAGGAGAGTGCGAGAGAGCTGCGGAGATTTCAGAAAAAGTTTTAAGAAAGTAGAGAAAGTAATAGTGTGGTGAGGTCTCCACTTTGAGGGTAAATGAATATGATGTACGCCAACGCACTGACCCGAGAAGGGCAGCAAAAAACTCAATGCATGGTGTTGCTAGTAGCCTTCATATGCCTCGGCGAAGTCAGATGCTGCGTGTGTATACAGCTGAACGCAGCAAAAGAATAAGAGCTGCATCGGCGCATGCGCGGCGCATGCGCGGTGCATGCAGCCTCTGCCGCCCTTTTTCTCTGCCAACACCTCTAGAGGCCCCCGATGCCGGGTGATCCTCTCCCTCTCGCAGGAGTTGATCCCGCCCCCGCTCTCTGACTCACCATCAACTCCTTTGTCTCTGCATCTCACCTCACCGCCTGTGTTTCCCGCAAAACTCCGTAAAATATTTTACCATAAAGGGAATTTGAATCCTCTTTAAGAGACCAAGAGACAAGCCACTAGCTGTCTGTATGAACCGCGTAAAATTCTTCAGTGCATGCAGGGGGCCCCACCCCCGTGGAGCGAAGCTTGGGGCTGCGGTGCGCTGAGCGGCTGGAGAGGGGCCTGGGGCCCCCAGCTTTTTTCTGTTCAGGTCATCTGAGATCTCTTTTTTCTATTTCTCTGTTCATCGGGGCCAACGGCTCCATCGATATTCTGCTGCTGCTGCTGCTGCTGCGGCTGCTGTTGCTTATGTACACTGCTGCTGCTGCTGATGATGATGCTGCTGGGTCGTGGCTTATGTGCTGAGAGCCAGCAGAGGCTGTGGTGTCTTCACGGCAGTGTTGTGTGTATAATTTTGGTGTTACGTGCATCGAGGGTTTAGGGTTTAGGGTTTAGGGTTTATACTGAGAGTGTAGGGTTTGTCTAGGAAAAAAAATACAGAAAGCACAGCCCGCAACAAATTCTAGTGCATGCATATACATGGTGGTGTACAGAGGAGACAGAGATAAAGGAGACAGAGACAAATGAGAGATAGACAAAAGAGACAGAGAGAAAGGAGACAGGATAAAGGAGACAGAGGCAGAGACAACAGTGACAGCGAAAAACAAACTGCAGCAGTTGTTGCTGCTTCAGCCACCAATGGACCCAAAACAAAAACTTATTATATCCTTTTCTTTTTCTCCACATACACCCCAACCCAACAAAAAGAATTTGGGGCTGCATGCATGCGTTGCGGTGTATATGCATGCGCTGCTGCATGCATGCAGCGGGGTGAGCCTACTATTGCAGACAGCCCGAGCTACCCAGCTAGCTAGACACCTGGGGGCGAGGACTTACTTTTTTTTTCTTTTTTTTTTATATGAATGTTTTCCTCTCCTCGTTCTCCTAAACCCTAAACCCTAAATCCTGTGTATGTGAAGCTTTTCGTGCTGCTGTAGCTAAACCCTAAACCCTAAACCCTAAACCCTAAACCCCCGATAAGTAAAACCCTCAAGCATCAAGCCAACAGCAAACTGTGAATTTGTTGCAGCTCTCTTATACCCACACCACAACGCACGTATATATACAAATATATATATATGTATATATATATATATATATATATATATATACATATATATAATATATATATA
>NW_013573525.1:0-753 GCF_000499745.2 Eimeria mitis
ACCCCCCCGCCCCCGTCGCCAGCAGCGGCACCGCGAGCGTCTGCAGCCCCAAAGCAGCAGCAGCATCAAATGCATGCATATAACATAGTTCTAGTATATGAAGATAGGGGGCTTTCTGTTGTCTCTCTTGCTGCTGCTGCTGCTGCTGCTGCAGCTGCTGCTGCTGCACATGCTGCTGCTGCTGCTGCTGTTTTTTGTGCTGCTTCGATTGAGCCGCGTCGCAGGCAATGAGCTGCAGCAGCTGCTGCAGCAGCTGCTGCTGCGGCAGCACAGCATTCGGCTCCACGCAGTGCAGCAGAAAAAGAGGAGCAGCAGCAAACCCAGGGGTTAATACGAGGGACCCGCGCTGCAGCAGCAAGTGCGGCGGCAGAGGGGGCCTGTCTCCTGCTGCTGCTGCTGCTGTTGCTGCTGCTGCTGCTGCTGCTTCTGCTGCTGCTGCTGCTGCTAAAGGAGAACACGAACTCAAAGCGCCCTTTAGTGCAGCTGCTGCTCCCCGGGCTGCTGCTGCTGCTGCTGATGTTGCTGGCCCTGCTGCTGCACCAGCAGCAGCAGCAGCAGCAGCAGCAGGAGAAAGCGGCCATTGCTGCTGCAGCTGCGGGGTCAGAAACAGTGCATGCATTTTCTGTGCAACAGCGAGGAAGGTGTTGAGCGCAGCATCCACTGTAATTATACCTTGCTGCTGCTGCTGCTGCTGCTGCTGCTGCTGCTGCTGCTGCTGCATGTGCTGCTGCTGCTGCTGCAGGAAGAGATGCA
>NW_013573525.1:957-1143 GCF_000499745.2 Eimeria mitis
GGGGAGAAGAGATGAAGGATAGTAGTTGTTGTATGAAGACAAGGAAAATACCGAGATAGTCAGAAACTGCAGCAGCAATTGTAGCAGCAACTGCAGCAACAGCAACAGAAACTGCAGCAGCAGATGAGGAGGCAGCTGCGGGGAGGCGACCCGCCAAGCCGAGGGAATTCTGCTGCACTCTAAGTC
>NW_013573525.1:2425-2514 GCF_000499745.2 Eimeria mitis
ATGTGCTGCTGCTGCTGCTGCAGCAGCAGCAGATTACGCGGCTGCTCAAGAGCAACAGATCGATACCCCTCAAAGAGGGTACCGACGCA
>NW_013573525.1:2614-2793 GCF_000499745.2 Eimeria mitis
CTGCTGCTGTTGCTGTTGCTGTTGCTGTTGCTGTTGTTGTTGGTGCGGGTGAGAGCGGGGGGATTGTTCTTCTAGCTGCTGAAGCTGCTGCTGCTGCTGCTGCTGTTGCTGCTGCTGTTGATGTTTTTCGTGCTGCAGCTGCTGCAGTCGACGCACCAGCAGCTGCTGCTGCTGCTGCA
>NW_013573525.1:3587-4721 GCF_000499745.2 Eimeria mitis
TCCGCTGCTGGTGCATGCTGCTGCTGCTGCTGCTGCTGCCGCTGCTGCTGCTGCTGCTGTTGCTGCTGCTGTTGCTGCTGATGGGGATGTTGCTGCTGCTGCGGGGCTGCTGCGCAGGGGTGAAACTGCTGCTGCGTTAGCCCTTCTCCGTTGTGTGGCAACGCAATAGCAGCAGCAGCAGCAGCAGCTGCAGCAGCAGCAGCAGCAACAGCGCGAGCAGCAGGAGGTGGGTGTTGCGGTGTGCAGCTGCGTTTCTGCTGCTGCTTCCTTCTTCTTTCTCTCCTTCTATATCAGCTGCAGCAGCAACTTGCTGCCTGGGGCTGGAGCTGCTGTACCCATACAAAACCTGGTTGCTGCTGCTGCTGCTGCTGTTGCTGCTGCTGCTGCTGCTGTTGCTGCTGCTGCTGTTGCTGCTGCTGTCGGCTTCTATGTTGGGCTATATAAGACCGAAGGAAAACAATTAAAATGATTAAAAGCAGAAAACAAATTAATAAAATTCAGCAAAAACAAAATAAAGAAAAACAAACACAAACACCTCTGCCTCCTTTCTCCTGTGTGTCGCGATAACACATTAAACCCTGCTGCTGCTGCTGCTGCTGCTGCTGCTGCTGCTGCTGCAGCTGTTGCTGTTGTTGCTTGTGTTGCTGCTGCTGCTGCTGCTGCTGCAAAAATGCAACACAAAGCAGAGAAGCTGAAAGTTAAAGAAATCAAGACAAACAAACAGCCCCATTGGCAGCTGCCGCATGCAGCAGCAGCAGCAGCAGCAGCTGCTGCTGCTGCTGCTGCGGTGGAGGGGAGAAAGGCGCCATAAATTCGTTAAAATTATTTTATAAAGTTTTAAAAATAATAAAAATAATAAAATTGATTATTTTCTTTTTATTTTTTCGATAATATTTACACAACATACACCCGGAGCTGCCCCCCCGCTCGCCGCCGTCGGCTCCTCTTTCATGTGTGAGCTGCCTATACACCCCAAACATGGGGGTGTATATAAGAAAAATAAATAAAAAAATAAATTAATTAAAACTATAAATAATAGAAAGTGATTATAATAAACAAATACACATACAATAAACTATATAACTATATAATTTATACATAAATAAACAAAAACAGGCCCCCCCCCCCCTTTTT
>NW_013573525.1:4821-4964 GCF_000499745.2 Eimeria mitis
ATATAAGAAAAATAAATAAAAAATAAATTATTTAAAACTCTAAATAATATAAAGTGATTATAATAAACAAATACACATACAATAAACTATACAACTATATAATTTATACATAAATAAACAAAAACAGCCCCCCCCCCCTTTTT
>NW_013573525.1:5016-5970 GCF_000499745.2 Eimeria mitis
GCAGCTACTGCTGCTGCTGCTGCTGCAGCAGCTGCTGCTGTCGCTGCTGCTGCTGCTGTTGCTGCTGCTGCTGCAGCAACAGGTGGTGCTCTCTACTGATGTGTGCCGTCTATTCTGTTTGTTATCAACAAGAAAGACAAAGTGCTTAAGCCTGCTGCTGCTGCTGCTGCTGCTGCTGCTGCTGTTGCTGCTGCTGCTGCTGCTGCTGCTGCTACTTCTGGGGTGTGTCTGTTTCAAAGGGGGACCCCTAAAACAATTGAATGTAGCGCGTTGCTGATATAAATAAATAAAAAGAAAAAAAGAAAAAAAGAAAAAAAAGAAAAAAAAGAAAAAAAGAAAAAAAGAAAAAAAAGAAAAACAAAAAGATAGAATCTCTACTGAGGCGATGGGCCCAATGGAGGAAGCGCGCTGCTGCTCAAGCCGCGACGCTTCTGCTGCTGCTGCTGCTGTTGCTGCTGCTGCTGCTGCTGCTGCTGCTGCCGTTTGAGCAGAGGCAGAGCTGAGGTGCTCCTGGAACGCTTTGCTGCTGCTGCTGTTGCTGCTGCTGCTGCTGCTGCTGCTGTCTTCCGTTGCTGCGCGCTGGGCAGACACCGCGACAGACCAATGCGAGGCAGCCGACTGCTGCTGCTGCTGCTGCTGCTGCTGTTGGACTTGCTGCTGCTGGATTTGTTGCTGCTGTTGGGGTTGCTGCTGCTGCTGCTGCTGCTGCTGCTGCTGCTGCTGCTGCTGCTGGTCTTACTCCTCGTGCTTCTGCCTGTGGTTGCAGCAGCAGGCGTAGTCCTGGGCCTCCGATCAGCAGCAGAAGGGAGTGTTGTTGCTGCTGCTGCTGCTGCTGGGGTTGCTGCTGCTGCTACGGGAGTTGCTGCTGTTGCTGCTGCAACGGGTTGTTTCTTTTGTGTTGCTGCTGTTTGGGTTTGCTGCTGCAGCTGCTGCAGCTGCTGCAGCCGGCGATCG
>NW_013573525.1:6070-6987 GCF_000499745.2 Eimeria mitis
CTGTTGGACTTGCTGCTGCTGGGTTTGTTGCTGCTGTTGGGGTTGCTGCTGCTGCTGCTGCTGCTGCTGGTCTTACTCCTCGTGCTTCTGCCTGTGGCTGCAGCAGCAGGGGTAGACCTGGGCCTCCGATCAGCAGCAGAAGGGAGTGTTGTTGCTGCTGCTGCTGCTGCTGGGGTTTCTGCTGCTGCTGCGGGAGTTGCTGCAGTTGCTGCTGCAACGGTTTGTTTCTTTTGTGTTGCTGCTGTTTGGGTTTGCTGCTGCAGCTGCTGCAGCTGCTGCAGCCGGCGATCGACATGAGAGAGGAATGTTTTTGCTGCTGCAGCAGATGCAGCAGCAGGGAAGAGGCTGCTTCTTGCTGCTGCTGCTGCTGCTGCTGTTGCTGCCTTTCGTTCTAGCCGTGTCTCCATCGCATGCCTCAGCAGCACAGGAGACTCAGGCCCCGCTTCCTCTGCTGCTGCTGCTGCTGCTGCTGCTGCTGCTGCTGCTGTTGTTGCTGCAGTTTCTGCTGCTGTTAAGGTAGCAGAAACCGAGCTGCTGCTGCTGCTGCTGCTGTTGCTGCTACCTGCATGCGCATCGCTGAAGATCTCACTAACCTCTTGCTGCAGGCGCTGCCACATCTTCGGCTGCTGCTGCTGCTGCTGCTGCTGTTGCTGCTGCTGCTTCTGCTGCAGCAGCAGCGGGGTGCTAGAAGCAAAGAGGCTTCTATAGGGCGAGGGCATGCGGCTGCTGCATGTGCTGCTGCGTCTGCTGCTGCTGAAGTCTGCTGCTGCTGCTGCTGCTTCAGCTCCTCTGCATGCTTCTTCTATCACCTGAGTGCTGCTGCTGCCCAGTAGCTCCAGTAAGCTCGTGCTGCTGCTGCTGCTGCTGTTGCTGCTGCTGCTGCTGTTGCTGCTGCTGCTGCTGTTGCTGCTGCTGCT
>NW_013573525.1:7248-7745 GCF_000499745.2 Eimeria mitis
GGCTGCTGCTGCTCTCTGCTTCTGCTGCGTCTTCCTTGGGAGACTCATCGTGCTCAAAGCAGGCAGGCCCTTCTTCACTGTCTTGCTGCTGCTGCTGCTGTTGCTGCTGCTGCTGCTGCTGCTGCTGCTGTGCCGGCTGCGCCTGCTGCTGCTGCATTTGCTGCTCCATTTCCTCTGAAATTCGCTTCTCCTGCAGCAGCAGCTGCTGCTGCTGTTCGAGCTGCTGCTTGCTGCTGCTTTCATTCGTTGACATCTGCTGCTGCTGCTGCTGCTGCTGCTGCTGTTGCTGCTGCTGCTGCTGCTGTATCCGAGGCAGCTCCTCATCTGATATTACGACGGAAATTTCATCACCGCTGCACTCTGCTGCTGCTGCTGCTGCTGCTGCTGCTGCTGCTGTCGTTGTTGTTGCTGCTGCTGCTGCTGCTGGTTCTGCTTCTGCTGCCGCTGCTCGTGTTGCTTCTTCTGCTGCTTCTACTTCTCCTGCTTCTGCTGCTGCT
>NW_013573525.1:8694-9426 GCF_000499745.2 Eimeria mitis
GCTGCTGCTGCTGCTGCTGTTGCTGCTTCTGCTGCTTCTGGTGCTGCTAGCGCTATTGCTGCTGCTGTCTGTTCCATCGCTGCTCCTGCGCTTCCTACTGCGCTTTGCATGCTGCTGCTGTGCATCTTGCTGCTGCTGCTGCTGCTGCTGCTGCTGCGCCAATGGTTGCTGTTGCTGCTGCAGCGTCTGTGTAGGATGCGGCTCCTGCTGCTGCATCAGCTGCTGCTTCTGTTGCTGCCTTTGCTGCTTCTGCTTCTGTTGCTGCTGATGCTTCTCAGGCTGCACAGCCTGTAGATGCTGCTGCTGCTCGGGCTGCTGCTGCTGCTGCTGCTGCTGCTGCTGCATGTGGGGCAGCTGCTGCGTTGGTGCGACGGAGGCGTCAACGGTAGACCTGCGGCTTCTAGTCAGATCAACAACAACTGCTGCTGCTGCTGCTGCTGCTGCTGTATCTGCTGCTGCGGCGGCTGTGTCTGGTGCTGCTGCAGCTGCTTCTGCTGCTGCTGTGTCTGCTGTTGCAGCAGCAGCAGCAGCAGCTCCTGCTGCTGCTGGCGATACTACGGGGACTGGCGCTGGTAATGCTGCGTCAAGTGTGTGTGGGTCATCTGCTGCTGCTGCTGCTGCATGCTCTGCTGCTGCTGCTGCTGCTGTATCTGCTGCTGCTGCTGCTGCTGCTGCTGCTGCTGCTGTGTCTGCTGCTTCTGTTTCGGAGTCGCTGTATCTGCTGCCGTGTCT
>NW_013573525.1:9526-9942 GCF_000499745.2 Eimeria mitis
CTGCTGCTGTATCTGCTGCTGCTGCTGCTGCTGCTGTGTCTGCTGCTTCTGTTTCGGAGTCGCTGTATCTGCTGCCGTGTCTCAGCAGCTCTTCGACGTCAAACATTTCGTTTAGCTGCTGCACCGAGACGCTGACATCTTCTTCTTGCTGCTGCTGCTGCTGCTGCTGCTGCTGCCATGGTGCAGCAGCAGCAGCAGCAGCAGCAGCAGCAGCAGCGTCGTCAGGATGCGGGGAGCAGCAGAAAGGAAGATAAGCAGCAAAACGCCAGGGGGGGGTCTGCAGCAGAGAGGCGTAGGAGCACTCGATCCACTCAGCTGTAACAGCAACGCTGCTGCTCTTTCTCCCGCTGCTGCTGCTGCTGTTCCGTTTGTCTCATTCCTGTTTATTTCGCTGTGCGTTTGATGCTGCATCTGTT
>NW_013573525.1:10042-10287 GCF_000499745.2 Eimeria mitis
ACAGCAGCAGCAGATGCAGCACCAGCTGGAGAGGCTGCTGTTGTCTCTCGAGGCAATTCTGCTGCTCCTGCTGCTGCTGCTGCTGTTCCGTTTGTCTCATTCCTGTTTATTTCGCTGTGCGTTTGATGCTGCATCTGTTGCTGCAGCAACAGCTGCTGCTGCTGCTGCTGCTGCAGCTGCTGCTGCTGCTGCAGCACGAGCTTGTTGGTATACTCCCAGCAGCTGTGTTTATATATTCTTTTTCT
>NW_013573525.1:11256-12989 GCF_000499745.2 Eimeria mitis
GCAGCAGCAGATGCAGCAGCAGCAGGGGAGGCTGCTGCTGTCTCTCGAGGCAATTCTGCTGCTGCTGCTACTGCTGCTGCTGCTGCTGCTGTTTCGTTTGTCTCATTCCTGTTTATTTCGCTGTGCGTTTGCTGCTGCATCTGTTGCTGCAGCAACAGCTGCTGCTGCTGCTGCTGCTGCTGCTGCAGCTGCTGCTGCTGCTGCTGCAGCACGAGCTTGTTGGTATACTCCCAGCAGCTGTGTTTATATATTCTTTTTCTTACTGTCTTCCACAGCTTGTTGGGGTTGAGGGGCAGCAGCTTGTCTTTCTTTATCTGCTGCAGACAGCAGCAAAAGGTAGCAGCAACGAGGTCCTGCGGCAGCAGCTGCAGCGCAGCAAAGCTGCTGCTGCTGCACGGCAGCGGCTGCAGCAGATGCTGAGGAGGAGGCTTGCTGCAGCAAGAACAAGGAAGAGATAAATATACAAAGGACCATTGGACTAACCGACGCTCTGCTGCTGCTGCTGCTGCTGCTGCTGCTGCTGCTGTTGCTGCTGCATCTCCTCCTGCTGCTGCTGCTGCTGCTGTGCTGTCGCTACAAGCCAGCAGCTGGCTTCCAATGCCGCAGCATAACTGCTGCTGCTGCTGCTGCTGCTGCTGCTGCTGCTGCTGCTGCTGCTGCTGTGTGTAGGGGGCCGGGGAGGCAGACTTGAGCTGAAATATATCCGCCCCCCCGCAAAGAGGAACGACTGGCATCAGGGGGTCCAACACACCTTCAGCAGCAGCAGTTGCTGCTGCAGTTGCTGCAGCAGCTGTTGCTGCAGCAGCTGCTGCAGCCGTTGCTGCTGCTGTTGCTGCAGCTGTTGCTGCTGCTGTTGCTGCAGCTGTTGCTGCAGCTGTTGCTGCTGCTGTTGCTGCTGCTGTTGCTGCAGCTGTTGCTGCTGCTGTTGCTGCAGCTGTTGCTACAGCAGCTGCTGCAGCAGTTGCTGCAGCAGCCGCTGCAGCAACTGCTGCAACGACGGCAGCAGCAGGCTAGCTGGTTTGTCTGGGGCTTAGGTGCTGCGCATGCAGCAGGGAGCAGCAGCAGCACGAAACCCTGATGCATGCATGCAGCTGAAAGAGCAGCAAAAGATGTAAACGTCTGCTGCTGCTGCTGCTGCTGCTGCTAGAGGAGGAATGTCTGGGGGGTGGTGAGGTTGCTGCAGCAGGGGTGCTGGGGGTGGCGTGTGCACGGATATCTTTTGTATATACAGCTGAAATTAAAATAATTTATTTAATTTTTTATTTTTTATTTAAAAAAAAAGAAATAAAGCCAGTGGTTAGGGTTTGCCTCTCAGGTGTATACGCAGCTCAGCAGCAGCAGGCGGTCGTGCTGCAGCAGCCCCGTACCGGCTGCTGCTGCTGCTGCTGCTGCTGCTGCTGCATGCGGCTGTGTTGCTGCGAGGGGAAAATAATAAAATATTTTGAAATAAATAAATAAAAAAAGAAAATTTAATATATTTAATTTTTTTTATACAAAAAAAATATGAAGAGAAGCAGCAGATGAAGGTGCTGGGGTTGAGGCAGCAGCCGTGACACACACCACCGGAGCTGGGTGTTTTTTGTTCGTTTCGTTTTATTTAATAAATTTATTTTTTTTATTAAATTAAATTTTAAATAAAAATATAAAATTAATATTAAAAAATATATTCAGAGAAAAACACACAACACCAACACCGCTGCACAGCAGCCCTCGTATCATTCATTCTTTCTCCT
>NW_013573525.1:14190-14550 GCF_000499745.2 Eimeria mitis
TTATTATTTTTTTTTATTTTATTTATTATTTTATTTTATTTTTTTTTATTTTTTTTGTTAAGAGCAATTTTATATCTCCTCCTGCTGCTGTTGCTGCTGTTGCTGCTGCTGCTGCTGCTGCTGCTGCTGCTGCTGCTGCTGCTGTTGCTGCTGCTGCTGCTGCACACAGGACCACTAGACTGGACCGCCCCCACTAACATAAAAATAAAAATAATATTATTTTATTTTATTTTTATTTTATTTTTATTTTATTTTTATTTTATTTTTATTTTATTTTTATTTTATTATTTTATTATTTTGGTTTTGTTATTGTTGTTTTTATTTTTATTTATTTTTTTTATTTTATTTTTTTTTTTTTTT
>NW_013573525.1:14586-14728 GCF_000499745.2 Eimeria mitis
ATTTTTACTTTTACTATCAACCATAATCATAATACTATTAAATGTATATATATATATAATTATATATTAAAAAAAAAATGTATATATATATATATATATATATATATATATATATATATATATATATATATATATATATATA
>NW_013573525.1:14749-15090 GCF_000499745.2 Eimeria mitis
GTTTATACATATATTCTGTTTCAGTTCTAGGTGTATGTACACCCCACAAAGTCCACGCGCGTCGGCTTCGACAGCTAGCTAGCTAGCTAGCTAGTCGTTGAGCAAGTTAGCTAGCTAGCCTCTAACAAGACCTAGCTAGCCACTAAGAGAACCCAGCTAGCCACTCTACAGGCCCAGCTAGCCACGAAGGCTAGAGACTAATACGGCCCAGCTAGCCACTGTGAAGGCCCAGCTAGCCACTCTATAGGCTCAGCTAGCTACTAGCAAGGCCCAGCTAGCCACTGTGAAGGCCCAGCTAGCCACTCTACAGCCCCAGCTAGCCACTCTATAGACCCAGCTAG
>NW_013573525.1:15190-16479 GCF_000499745.2 Eimeria mitis
CACTGTGAAGGCCCAGCTAGCCACTCTACAGCCCCAGCTAGCCACTCTATAGACCCAGCTAGCTACTAGCAAGGCCCAGCTAGCCACTGTGAAGGCCCAGCTAGCCACTCTCTAGGCCCAGCTAGCCACTCTATAGGCCCAGCTAGCCACTCTATAGGCCCAGCTAGCCACTTTATAGACCCAGCTAGCCACAGAGAAGGCCCAGCTAGCTATTTCTGTTGTCTTTGTGTCTGTGTAGAAAGCAGAAAGACAAGGGGGGAGCTGCCTGTACACCGCAAGGTGTCGAGCATCCAAACAACACATCTCTGTAGTGCCCTTTAATTTCATTTGCAGCAAAATTTTCTTCTCATTCGCTAGCTAGCTAGCTAGCTAGCTAGCTAGCTAGCCAGCCAGCTAGCTAGCCAGCTAGCTAGCTAGCTAGCTAGCTAGAGAGCCTAAAAAGCTAGCTAGCTAGCTAGCCGATGTGTACGTAGCTAGCTAGCTAGCTAGCTAGCTAGCTAGCTAACTGATACGTATCTAGCTAGCCAGCTAGCTAGCTGGCTAGCCAAAGGACTACCTAGCTAGCTAGCCTAGCTAGCTAGCTGAAGGACTACCTAGCTAGCTAGCTTAGCTAGCTAGGTTCGTTAACTAGCCTACATAGCTAGCTTCATAACTAGCCTGCTGGCTAGCTGGCTAGCTAGCTAGCTAGCTAGCTGGCTAGCTAGCTAGCTAGCTAGCTAGCTAGCTAAGCTGCTGCTCCTGCGGTGCACGAGGAGCAGCAAACGGATCCCGCGAGAAACGGTTGCTGTTTTGTTGCTGCCAGCAGTTGCTGCTGCAGCTGTTGTTGTTGCTGCTGCTGCTGCTGTTGCTCTTGCTGCTGCTGCTGCTGCTGCTGCTGCTGCTGCTGCTGCTGCAGCAACCCTCAGATCCCTACGGGGGCATCGCTTACTGACACTGGAGGAGCTGCTGCTGCAGCAGGAGTTGGTTGGTTTTGTTGCTGGTGTTCGTGCTGCTGCTGCTGCTGCTGCTGCTGCTGCTGCTGCAGGTCGTGTTGCTGCTTATCCTCTTGTGCTTCTGACCCTTGCGGGGTCTCTGTACACTGCAGCTGCTGCTGTTGCAGCAGCTCCTGCTGTTGCTGCTGCTGCTGCTGCTGCTGCTGCTGCTGTTGCTGTTGCTGCTGCTGCTGTTGCTGCTGCTCTGGCGCTGACGATGCAGGTTGCTGTTGCTGCTGCAGCACGGGAGGCTCTGGCTTCTGCATCTGCATCTGCTGCTGCTGCTGCTGCTGCTGCTGCTGCTGCTGCTGCTGCTGC
>NW_013573525.1:16511-17140 GCF_000499745.2 Eimeria mitis
TGCTGCTGCTCTGCCTGCATCGGTTCTTTAGTTTGCTTTCGGGGGGGCCGCCTTGAGTCTTTCTTGGGCTTAGGACGAGCAGCTTTATGCTGCTGCTGCTGCTGTTGCTGCTGCTGCTGCTGCTGTTGCTGCTGCTGCTGCTGCTGCTGTTGCTGCTGCTGTTGCGGGTGCTGCTGCTGCTGCAATTGCTGAGGCTTCCCTGGGTGCTGTACAAGCTTTGGCTGCTGCTGCTGCTGCTGCAGCTGCTGCTCCGTGCTGTGGCTCGCCACCGGTTGCTGCTGCTGCTGCTGTTGCTGCTGCGGCTGCTGCTGCTGCTGCGTGAGCACTTGTTGCTGCTGCTGCAGCATTTGCTGTTGCTGCTGCTGCTGCACACCCGGTAGAGCTAACATACGCTGCAGCAGCTGCTGCTGCTGCTGCTGATCCGCCCCACTACACGGCATTCGTTCCTGCTGCTGCTGCTGCTGCTGCTGCAGCTGCTGCTGCTGTAGCTGCTGCTGCAGCTGCTGCTGCTGCATCAGATTCTGTACACTCTGTGGCGGTTCCTGGCCGGCGAAACGACGCAGCAGCAGCAGGAAGGAGCATGAGCCAGGCATCCACAGCAGCATTAAAGAGAAGCAGCAAAAGGCTTT
>NW_013573525.1:18953-19693 GCF_000499745.2 Eimeria mitis
AGCAGCAGCTGCTGCTGCTGCTGCTGCTGCAGGAGCAGCAGCTGGAGGAGTAGTAGCTGTGGTACCACCAGCAGCAGAAGCAGCAGCAGCAGCAGCAGCAGCAGCAGGAGAAAGATCCGCTAGCTGCCGCACCCATGATGATGCTGCTGCTGCTGCTTCTGCTGCTGCTGCTGCTGCTGATGCTCCAGGCAGCAGCCTGCAGCAGCAGCGGTACATAAGCCCCCCCCTTCTTTTACATATGCAGCAAGCATTCCTCTTGCTGCTGCTGCTGCTGCTGCTGCTGCTGCTGCTGCTGCAGTTGCTGCTGCTGGTGTATTTCTGTATAGCATTGATTTTATCTGTACGAGTTGCTGCACCTCCAGCAGCAGCAGCAGCAGCTGCTGCTGCTGCTGCTGCTGCTGCTGCAGTTTCTGCTTCTGCGTCAGCAGCAGCATCAACAAGACGGAGAGCAGCAGCAAGTAAATCACAACCCCACACAGGAGACAGTTCAGGTGTATAGGCAACCTTAATGGGGGGAGAAGGAGACAATAACACACAAAACAAATGCACAAAAGAAGGAGAGAAGCAGCCGCCAGATCGCCACTCTAAAGCAGCACCTGCTGCTGCTGCTGCTGCTGCTGCTGCTGCTGCTATCTTTGAACACCCAATACCAACGTGCTGATGCTGCTGATGCTGCTGCTGCTGCTGCTGCTGCTGCTGCTGCTGCTGCTGCTGCTGCTGCTGCTGGTGATACACCTGAA
>NW_013573526.1:0-1299 GCF_000499745.2 Eimeria mitis
TCCCAGAAGACAGAAAAGAAAGAAAGTGCCGAACCTGTCGCGGGCATGAATGCCACAAGACGAATATGTGCGGAAAGTTCCTCGAGCCATTTGTTAAGGGTGTAATGCCTCTAGACAACACGTCGCGTTTCACTACCATGGATGGAAAGCCAATCCACCACTTCATGGGCACATCCAGGTTAGCAGCAGCCGCTCATCTCTCTTGAAAACAATATTTCAAGAGACCAACAGTTCCTCGATTTCATCTCTTACCCAATCAAAAGGCCACGTTTCTCTGTTTGAACTGAGAACATACAGCTGGACTGTAGCGGACTGAGTGCAGAGAGCAGTAAATTTCGTGCTGATGGGGTGTTTGTGAATGTTCAGCTTCTCGCAGTATACAGTTGTGCCTCAAGAATGTGTTGCTGTCATCCCGGATAACAGCCCGATGAATCTCGTAAGTCTGTAACTTCTCTCCCCGCGGGGTGAAGCTGGAGCTGCCATGAGGCAGAGGGGTATCTTGTAGTTTAATTTCATCTTCACGCAGCTTGAAGGTCCTTCAGCTGAGCCAGTTTGTGTGTTTCTCTGCTTTGTACAACAGATGTGCTTGCTAGGGTGTGGAGTGCCAACTGGGATGGGCGCCGCCATGAACACAGGAAAGGTTGAAAAAGGATCTACTGTTGCCGTCTATGGGTAAACCCTTCCTCCGCACTACTAGAAACCTCAACTCACTCATTTCTCCAAATTAGTTTTGAAGATATTCCATCTGCATGCAGTTTTTTCTCTTGCGTATAAACTTAATGCACCTCATGCACTGCAACGTATGAAATTCGCCTCCTGGTCACTGCGCCCATGCACATATGTCAAGTTTTTCTTTAACCAACTGCATAAAAGCTTAAAACAATCAAAGCTAGAGGTAATAGGAAGTAAACACACACTCAAACTGCGCACTCGTTTCACTGACAGACTCGGCTGCGTCGGCTTGGCCTGCGTAGAAGGCGCCAGCCTCTGTGGAGCAAAGGAAATCATTTGCGTTGATATTAACGAGCACAAGCTGGAGGTTGCAAAGAAATTCGGAGGAACGAAATTTATCAATCCTAAGAAATTCGACAAGCCAATCCAAGAAGTTATAATAGATATGACTGATGGTAAGTTTGTAAGAGCTCCTATTGGCACCCACATACTACATGTTCATTTCTTTTCAGTGGATATGAACTATTGAGCTTGCAGGCTTGCAGTTTCAATGGGGAAGTAGCTAGCTGACAAACCCTAAACCCTAAATCCTAAACTGTACGCAATAAACCCTCTTCAGCTCAGCTT
>NW_013573526.1:1665-3820 GCF_000499745.2 Eimeria mitis
AGGAGAGGCAGGCAAAGAGATCAGCACAAGGCCGTACCACTTCATTGTGGGACGACAACTGAAGGGCTCCGTTTTCGGCGGCTGGAGGTCCAGAGAAGATATTCCAAAGCTCGCTCAGAAAGTCATCAACGGAGAGATCCGGTAAATTGGCCCTTACCTGCGTCTGCAACCCGTGTTGGTTCCTCGTTTCTGCTGCAGCTGTAGTCTCAGCAGTATTGTTTCTTTTGTTCTTTGAGCTTCTTTCGCATGGCATTGAGTGGTGTTTTTGTTGCAAAAAAAATCAATGGGGATGCAGTGTTGCTCCTGGTGCAACTGCAACTACTGAAGGAGAGGAGTGCAGTGACCCCCGAAACCTGAAACTGCTTGGATAGTCAGAGGTTTTAATCTGACGTATTGTTGCAGGCTGGAGAAGTACTGCACCCACAGCATGCACTTTTCACAAATAAATGAGGCATTTGACCTTCTCAAGAAGACAGAATGCATCCGCTGCGTCATGAATATGCAAGAAGAGTAGAGAGCCACAGCGGGCGAGCAGCAGCGGTGATCTAGGCCAAGCGATCGTGCTCAGACTAAACCTCCATCTGATGGAGTGCAACAAAAGCCCAAGTTCAGAAGAAAGAAGAAATCACTAGAAAATGAATTTGTTGTCATTTATTGGGTTCATATGTGTGCAAATACTGCACTCATAGAGGCCCCTTATATGAGGAAAGGTAAACATCTAACCAGCAGCATCTTTCTCTTCAGCAGTAATATCTGACGGATACATTCACTTGATTGAATCAATATAGCGGTTTCGGGTATTTCTTTTGTCAGCGATTACAAGAAGTAATCGATGAGCGAAAGAAATATATATAATAAACTGTCCACTTCTCATGGTACTGCACAACGTACGATATTCAGTCTCCCGAAAAGGAGAATAGTAGAAAGGGGAAAGACTGGATGCTGTGCCTCTCTGCCTCTGCATGGTGTTATTCTCGTTTCACCGCTCCGTTTCCTTTTTTTTTTGAAACGCGGCTGGAACCAGCAATCCTTCACGCTTTCATCAAAGTTAGAGGCGCAGTAAAGCAACAGCTGGAATATATACACAACTGCTGCATTCAGTAAGCGTCGTTTTCCGCTGTCACTGATCTTCATCGCTGCACCTATAACCGTGTCTAGCCGGTTGGCCAGCAAAGCAACTGAGGCAAGCACCACGCCCCACTCACTTTCATTTCTAGGCACTCCACATGACAAAAGCCTAGCATACGTAAAGGTAACTGTAAGCACCGGTGCATGTGTAAATGGAATCAACTGTATAAACAGCGACATCTGTACAAACAGAAGTACCTATGGACAATGCTGCACATTAAAGTATTATAGCTTCAGAGTCAGGATCACAGATGCTGGCTGTGCGGGGGGTGCAATAGAACCATAAAGCTAGAAGCCTAAAGCCTAAACCAATTGCCAATTGTATTAGGCATTTCAGCTTTAGTATCAAGATGACGCCTTCTCACACCAACGGTGTAGCAAGCAGGGAAAAAAGAACTCAACAGCCTCAGGAGTATATGCTGAGAATATTGCTTTTTATCTTTTACACAACGAGCAGTGAGTGCAGTGAGAGATTACAAGCGGTCCATTGTGAGGCAATAAACGAGGTGCCATGGAAACAGAAAAAACGAAAAGAGGCATTATATAAAGCCAGAGTTTATCAGCCTAGTGTATACACTTTGTTGATGAGCTGGAAAGCTGCAAGCCCAAGCCCTTAAACCCTTAACGCTAAACCACCAACCCGCACCAACGCCTGATGAGTTGGTGGTGCATATACTCGCGGAGGAGAGAACGAGCAAAGCATATCAAGTATTTCACTTTCAACACCACGAATAAATTCTTTTCATGTGTTTCTTGTTGTTTGCGGGTTTGTGGTTTGCTGGAAATACAATTCACCAGCCATAAGACAATATGCTATTGACTCGATTTGGTAAGGCGAACAGATGCCTGGCGCTGTTACAGATGCTGCTGCATGTTTTTGGTTTCATATAGTTTTGCTTATTCGTTGTTCAAAGGCAAAACAGGAGAAATACACGATGAAATATTTCAGCAAGCAAGCCAACGATTGCAGCAGCCTTCCGCATCTGTATTGCCAGTCGCTGCCGCCGGTTTCAGATCTTCGGCTGCA
>NW_013573527.1:0-397 GCF_000499745.2 Eimeria mitis
ATACTGAGGTGTTGCACCGGGCCGTCAGGTGTACAGGCACCTCGGTGTGGTTTCTGTTGCTTATGAACGTCCTTTGGGGTGCGTATAAAAAGATAGATAAAAAGAGACAAATAAAAAATAAAAACAGAATAAAAATAAATAAAAAAGGAATAGATTAAAGGGGAAGAAGAAGAGACAAATAAAACGAGAAAAAGAAAAAAGAAAAAAAAAAAACAAAAAAGAGAGTGATAGCCCATCCCTACTCATCCGCTAACAGACAGATGTATTCTCCTTAAACAAAATAAATAAAAATAAAATAAATTAAACCCTGTATATGTATATATACAAACATATATATATATATAAATATATATATATATATATATATATATATATATATATATATATATATATATAT
>NW_013573527.1:497-675 GCF_000499745.2 Eimeria mitis
CTAGATAGATGTTTCCTAGACCATGAGTATAACGAATGAATAACAACTCGAACACAGAAAACCCTGATTAAACAAAAAAACAAAAATAGAAATAATTAAAATATTTATTAAATAAAATAAATAAAAAAAAACAGACAAAGACGAAAGAAGGTAGAAAACAACAGAGAGCAAGTAGCAG
>NW_013573527.1:775-1210 GCF_000499745.2 Eimeria mitis
AAAGACAAAAGAAGATAGAAAACAACAGAGAGCAAGTAGCAGGTGTGGGGTGTATGTATGGTTGCAGCATTTTTGTTTATTAAGGAGAAAAAACGAAAAAAATAAAATAATTTTGTTCAAATATAATATTATTTATTTTTAAAAAACAATATATATTTATAAATATAAATATTTTTTTATATTTCTTCTTTTTGAGTTGTTATACGTGTGATAGCTGCAAGTGTTTCAGGTGTCTCGGCGACGTCATCTTCTACGTTTATTTTTCGTCTTTTTTTCTGAAACTAGCAAAATTAAGTAAATAAAAATAAAAATAAATAAATTAAAAACAATTAAAAAAAAGAATTTGCACTTTTAACCCAGTATTTCAGGAGATACACCCCAGCACCAGCGACGTCAGGTGACCCTGGAGCACCCCCCCCCCCCCCCCCCCCCCCC
>NW_013573527.1:1255-1766 GCF_000499745.2 Eimeria mitis
TCTGCTTCTCTCCATCTGTTTACAAAATATAATATAAATGTTAATGAAAATACTGATAGAATCTGGGGTGTATGCATTCATCAAATCATTGTTTTCTTTCTCTGCCTTTCTTTCTTTCTTTCTAACTTACCTTTCTTTCCTTTCTTGCTTTCTCTCATATTTCCGGTGTATATACACCCGAATTTTCTCTTTTTTTTTGTGAAAATGGTTAACACTCAGACCCCCGCAACCGTAACCAGCCAGACTTGCTGGCTTTCTTCTTCTCAGCAGCAAATGGTATTTCAACGTACTACTGTTGGTGCTGTTGAGGAGAGAGGGACCCAGGGCCGTTCTCTTGTAGTTCTTACTCCTTCTCTTGCTCAGGAGCTTATTATGAATGGACATACTGTATACTTTCAGGCTGGCTTCGCTAAGAATGCTGGTTTCACCGACGAGCAATACACTAAAGTTGGCGCCCAGCTGTGCAAGTCTGTTGAGGAGGTCTATCGCAACTCCAGCATCCTTCTGAAGG
>NW_013573527.1:1866-1940 GCF_000499745.2 Eimeria mitis
GTATACTAAAGTTGGCGCCCAGCTGTGCAAGTCTGTTGAGGAGGTCTATCGCAACTCCAGCATCCTTCTGAAGG
>NW_013573527.1:2158-4089 GCF_000499745.2 Eimeria mitis
TACATCCAGCGTCAGCAGGTTATATTCTGCTTTATGAACGCCCCCGTAACGAAGGAGCAGCAGCAGCAGCAGCAGCATTTTATGCAGGTTTTACACGGTGTACAGGCAACTCTGATTTCTTACAGTGCTCTACAAAACACCACCAACACCACCACCACAAGCAGCGCATACACCCCGTTCACCCCTGTACATTATGCTGTTTCTGAGATAATGGGATATCTTGGTGTTCAGCAAGCTATGCAGATGATGATAGAAAATAATGGTGTTATTTTTGGTGGTGTTACTGGTACCCCTGGTACAAATGTATTGATCCTTGGTGCTGGCCCTTGCGGTGTACGTGCAGCTCAGCTAGCTGCATCTCAGGGTGCTAAAGTTACTGTTATGGATACAAATATGGAGGCATTGAAAACTGTAGAAACCACAATGATGAACTATTACGGTGTATATACACTCCAATACACACGCACAAACTTAGAGAAAATTCTCCCAAATGTAAACGTTGTTATAGGTGCTGTTATCCCCGCTACAAACAGAGCCCCTGTACTCATCAACGAGCAGCAGATGCAGCTGCTGCAGCGTGGTTCTATCGCTATTGATCTGGCTGCATGCAGAGGAGGAAATTTCGCAACCACCAACCCCACCACCATTCAGTCTCCTATGTATACAGTGAACGGTATCACCATGTACACCCCAACAGATATAATATATCTAGCACCGCATGCAGCATCAAATGTTATTTCTCTTTCTACTCTTCCCTTCATTCTTCAGGTTGCAAACAAAGGATGGAGAAAAGCAGTAATGGAGTTTCTAGGTCTGCAGGAGGGTTTGTTTGTTGCTGCTGGTTTTTTCACAAATAGTTATATTGCTTCTCTCAATAGCTGCCAATACACCCCAGTAGAACAAGTACTAGAATCTGAAATACAACAGGTTGCTACACAACAAACAAATAACATTCAGCAGCTCAAACAGCAGCTCAACAGCTTCCGCATGCAGCAGCAGACCAACACCTTCACCGTCCAGGCCTAAATAAAATAAATAAATAAATAAAATAAAGAAAGAAAGAAAGAAATGCGTGTTCTCCATCACCCGTTTGTTCTTTTTTTTGTGTGTTTTTTGGTGGTGTTATATATGTACACTCTATAGAACAAGGCTGCAGCAGCATGCATATATATATATATATATATTTAAATATATATATATTTAAATATATATATATATATATATATATATATGCATGCAGCTCTGCTCCTTCTCCTTTTATACTTTTCTCTTCACAGGTGCCGCGCTGGCAACATAAAAGCTTTTGCTGCAAACTTGCAGCCCTAAACTATTGCACCCGTATCGCTGATACATACATTTCCACTGTACATACACCCCAAATTATACAGCAACATATATAATATATATAGAATATAGAATATAGATAGAATATATATAGAATATATATAGAATATATATATATATATATATATATATATATATAAATTAGGGAAATATAGAATATTTCTAGCTGCAAAAAAAACATCTCTTTCAGACAGAGTTCACTCATTCAGATTTTCAGATTCAGATTACTGATTAGAATATATAAATATATAAATATATATATACATATATATAAAATATATATATGTATATATATAAATATATAAAATATATAAATATATAAAGATATAAAATATATATAGTTTGTCTCAGATTAGCTTCAGCTTATAATATTTAGATTTTCTTATAAATTTATTATTTAGATTAATGAGGGTTTTTTATTTAATAGGATTCAGGTTTAGCTGTTCTGTAGGTACGACAAAGGCGTAGAATATGTGTATTTATAAAAACTTATTTCATCTACTCTCTCATAAACAAAACGAACATTTTCATGTATAATTTATTTGTATATCCTCTTTTTCTGTAGACACCAATATAATATATATATA
>NW_013573528.1:0-510 GCF_000499745.2 Eimeria mitis
CCGGGTATGGTGTTGTTAGTTTTTCAAGTGTTTGGCTGCAGGCCTGGTCGCGTGCGTGCTTGCATGCAGGTTCGTGGAGGTGCTGTGTGAGGAGCAGTAGCTTGTTTTGTTTTTACCGTGATCGTGTTTGGTGTTTACATGGGCGGAATACTTTGGCGCTGCGACATGCGGTTTGGCGACAGAGCCTGGAGCGACAACTGAGCTCAGCGAACTAGTGGGAGTGTATGTGCAGCGCACCCGGCGTTAGGAGGCAGCAACGACTAGGCAACGATTTGTGTCAAACGCTTAGCAGCATTGGCTATCCGGCCGGTTACTTATGATGGAGGTTAGTCTACATAGGATGGGCGCGGGGCCTGCAAAAAGTAGCGAGGACCCCGCAGCGTACTATGTAGCTATTTTGCAACAAGAAAACTGCAACAGCACCCCAGGCTGCTAATTCAGGTTCGCAGAAAGCATTCAATATCTTTTGTATTCGGATAACGGTAACGTTGGGATTGGCCCACCGACATT
>NW_013573528.1:553-1717 GCF_000499745.2 Eimeria mitis
CAGAAAGTACTCCGTCAACAGCAAACACGTTCACTCTACGCAGGGGTGGTACTGTGAAGTTTGAAGCTGTAGGAGAGTTTTGGTTTCCGAGATTCATTGACCTGTTGCGGTTTAAGGGCTAGGCTCGGGCTGTGAATGTGTCTCTGTCTTCTGCGCGAGTTGGGTACCGTCTGCAAAGACGTGGATAACGCTTCAACACAGGACGCGGAGGCAAGCAGGAAGCAGGCCCCCAATTCCGTCTAATGCGACGGGGTCCGACAAGGACTCCCCGTGAAGCACGTTGCATTGTTTAGCAATTAGCGTTAAGCTTACTTTTTGTTTGTGTGCCCTGGTTGAGTGCACTTGCGTGTGCCGATAGGAGCTTGTACAACACCTTTGCGGGAAACTACGGGACATGCAAGTGTGAGCACCGTTGTGCTTGCAGGTTGCGTGCATGAGACGACAGCGGTGTGCCGAAGCTTTGTCTAGCGTTGCGATTGTGGCGTGTGTTGCTCAGCAAGTGCGCAAATGACATTAGTCACAGTTGCGACGATGCGTAGAGTTTATTAATTAGACTAGTCCGTAGTGCGGCTGCAGTTTTCTCGGAGCCGTTAGGGATAGCGTTACATTTCAGCTTGTGGGGTTGCAGGCATGGATATGCATGTGCCTGAGACGACATTTCTGATGATAGGACGTGAGCAGAAGTTTCTTTCGGCTGCTGTCGTGCTTTAGTTTAGCAGAAATCGGGGCGAAGTCTTGTGGCGTTGCGATATGCGTCTGGCAAACAGAATCGGTCACATAAGAACTTGTGATTCGATGCATGTACAAAAGAAGACATGCGAGCAAATAGCACCTACTTGGCAGAGATTTGTGTGATATGCTTAGCAGGCTTGGCCACCAGTTGGGCCAGTTGCGTAATGCATGATGGCAGCTGTTCCGCGGAGAATGGGAATAAAACAGGGGAGGACGCAGACGAAAAGCTTCTGTTCGGGCGAACGGTCCTTGCGCGAAAGCACGCGGAACGCCTGGCTCACTGCGTACCTCCTGAATGACGGACGCACACAGAAACGTAGGGCGCGCGAGTGTCTTTCTGGTTTACGAGATTCATCGAGCTATTTCAAGCTTGGGGTGGGTGTAGTTCATGAATGTGTTGCTGATTCTCTTTCGTCTGAGGTCGCCACCATG
>NW_013573528.1:1959-3819 GCF_000499745.2 Eimeria mitis
GTGTCATGAATGCTGTTGCGGTTCAATTCATTTGACGCCAGACGTTGATGTGCGTGTGCATGCATCTCTTTTCAGGCAGTTGAGGTGTACCACAGAGGGGGAGCTCCTTTTGTTTTGACACTGCTCGTCTTTGGCATTCACTGGTGTTGGATATTTGGGTGCTGCGGTGTGCCTTGTTGCGAGCTAGGGACTGACCTTGTAAACGATCTCAGTGGGCTGGTGGAGCATTCCATGCCTTCAACCCAGTAGTGCTAGGTGCAACCCCTACTAGGCGGCGATTCGTACCAAGCGCTTAGCAGTGTTAAGGGCTATTTATGTCGTGGATGATGTCGCGCGAGATACATTTCGTCTGCGGGTAACGGGAATAGCGGGATGCTGGACACGGCCGAGACACTAGTGTTGCTACTCATGGCGCCTTCACGAAGGTCCGTCGTATCCGCGGCTCATTGCTTACCTCACGTTTAGCGCGGGTAACAGTGGGGAATCTCAGACAGGCGGTTATTTCTGTTTTGGATAGATTTGTTAAGCTGTTGTGGGTTTGGCATTGGCGCAGTTGAATGAGTGTGACGTTCATCTTCTTCCGTCTTCCTAAGTTGTGCACTGCTTTACAACGGGTACACAGCACTCCAACCGAGAAGACAGAACCAAACAGGAATCAAGCCTCATTCTGAATGCGCGTGATGCTTTAACCACATCTTCATCGGCTTCGATTCTCACAATTTTTCCAACGAGACGGGCTAAAGCACGGACGGCCCATGTCGGCTGGCGCAGTGTTGTGCAGTTCGGGTCATGTTTGGCCTCGGTTCGCTTGCAGCTGTTGGCTTCAGCTGCGTCTGTCGATAGGCGCATCTGCAGTATTTTGTGGAGCGCTAGGGTAGTTGCATGTGTGATTTTGTTGGGAGTAGGAGCTTGCGTGTGTGCGTCTTCCTCTGTGGTGAGGCCAAGCCTTCTCTGTTGCTGTGATTGCTGACTGTTTTGGCCAGGACGTATGCGCGTGAACATCAGCCGCAATTGCAGCGACGCGAACAGCACATGACTAGGTCAGCTTGTTGCATTTATGGAACACACCAAGAAGATTCAGTGTGTCGGAAAGGTTATGCATACTGTAACGCAACAGCTTGTATGAGGCGAGGCAGCGATGCAGAGTTGCATGCGCAGAGATGCATGATGCGTATGCATGATGTTGGAGTGTGAGTAGTCATGGGAACTCGTTTGGATCTTACCGTGCTGTTCTTTAGAATCTAACCTGTATGGATGCTTCGCCGCTGCGATAGGCGCCTCCGAAGGAGAGTCTGGCACTAAATGCGGAGTGACGGAGTTAGTGCAACAGGGTATGCACAGCGCAATATGCATTGGGAGGCATCAGCGACTAGGCCGTGGTGTGTGTGTCAAACGTCTGGTACTGTTGACTGCCAGTCGACTCACGCATGAAGGAACGCATTTCCCCAGCAACAGATGTAGCGCAGGGCGAGACGTGGAGGGCCCGTTAGTGGAACTGCTCATGGCGGTTGGACGAAGGCATGCGGCTTTAGTTGCTCATTGTGTGCGAATCTAGTACGCCACAAGGAAGCGGAAAACCTACTGCAGGCAGATGCTTCTGGTGTGGAGACGTAATGAGCTGATGTGAATTTGCGGTAGGCGGAGCTTCTGAGTGCGTTGCTCATTGTCTCTCGTCCGAGTTCAACAGTTCGTTGAGAAGCGTCCTTGGCAGTGCAACATGGTAGGCATAGGAGAGCAGGCCGCCGGCAGTGGACATGCACTATTGTGGTGCGTCAAGAATGCATTGAACACTTTCGATTCTCGTCAGACTCCGAAAACAGACGCGATTCAACAGGGGCGCCCAATGCAGTCAGCTGCATC
>NW_013573529.1:1458-1640 GCF_000499745.2 Eimeria mitis
TATTTATTTATTTATTCATTTATTTTATTTATTTATTTATTTTATTTATTTATTTATTTATTTTGTTGCTGTAGGTGGATGGGGGGTTAGATGGGGAGACAGTGAAAGCAGCAGCAGAATACGGCGCCAACGTTATAGTAGCAGGTAAACAAAAAAAAAAAAAAAAAAAAAAAAAAAAAAAA
>NW_013573529.1:1689-2044 GCF_000499745.2 Eimeria mitis
GATTTAAATAAATTGATTAATTAAAATAAATAAATAAAAATAAATGAATAGCGGCAAAGGTTTTTTTTTACGTAATTTGTTTTTTTTGTTTGTTTATTTTTTTGTTTTTGTTGTTTTTATTTATTTATTTGTTTTTTATTTGTTGTTTATTTATTTTTGTTTATTTATTTTTATTTATTTTATTTATTTTTTTTTATTTTTTTTTTTGTTTATCTATAGGGACGAGTTTATATAAAGCAGAATCCCCCAGAGCCCTTATGCAGCACATGAGAAACGTGAGCTCCACTGCTGCTGCTGCTGCTGCTGCTGCTGCTGCTGCTGTTGCTGCTGCTGCTGCTGCTGCTGTTGCTGTTGC
>NW_013573529.1:2100-2721 GCF_000499745.2 Eimeria mitis
TTGCTGCTGGTGTTGCTGCTGCTGCTGCTGCTCGTGTTGCTGCTGTCGGCTGTTCCCCATCTTTCTGCACACTCATTCCTGCGTTTGCTGCTGCTGTTGCTGCTGCTGCTGTTGCTGCTGCTGCTGTTGCTGCTGCTGCTGTTGCTGCTGCTGCTGCAGGTGATTCTCTCATATCAAAAGGCAGCCGAAGAGAAGAAAGAAACGAACGAATAATAAATTAAAAAAAAAAATATAAAAAATAAAATAATAAATAAATAAAATAATAAATAACAAAAGCAAAAAAACAATCAATGAAGGAAAATAAATAATAAAATAAAATAAAACAAAATAAAAATAAAAATAAAAATAAATAAAATAAAATAAAATAAAAAAAGAGGGATTGAGGAGAGGATACTGCAGCAAATAAAGAAAGACAAAGACTCAGCTGTTGTTTGTTTTCTTCTCTCATTTATTTATTTATATTTATTTATTTATTTATTTATATTTATTATTTATTTATTTATATTTATTTATTTGTTTATTTATATTTATTATTTATTTATTTATATTTATTATTTATTTATTTATATTTATTTATTTATTTATTTATATTTATTATTTATTTATTTATATTTATTATTT
>NW_013573529.1:2821-2971 GCF_000499745.2 Eimeria mitis
TATTTATTATTTATTTATTTGTATTTATTATTTATTTATATTTCCATTCTATTTAGTTCTTTATTATATTTATTTGTTACTATCTATTGATATTTATTTTTTGTATTTATTTATTTATTTATTTATTTATTTATTTTATTTATTTATTTA
>NW_013573530.1:0-811 GCF_000499745.2 Eimeria mitis
ATATATATATATATATATATATATATATATATATATATATATATATATATATATATATGTATTATATATAATATATATATTGCATATACATTATATATATATATATATATGTTTGTGTGTACAGTATACATAAGAAAGAAGACTTGTTAACCCTCTGTGGAGGGTTTAGCATTAAACCCTTTTGGGGGCCCCTGCTGCTGCTGCTGCTGCTGCTGCTGCTGCGGGTGCTGCATGCGCTGCAGTGTACGTACACCCCAGAGAGGGGCCCCCAGCTGTGTCTCCTGTGTTGCTGGTGTTGTTGCTGCTGCTGCTGCTGCTGCTCTGGGGGCCCCCGTTCCTCAGTGACTGGTGCTGCTGCCTCTGGTTGCTGCTGCTGCCTCAGACTGCTGCTGCTGCTGCTGCTGCTGCTTCTAGCTGCTGCTCCTAGAGACCTGGGACCCCCGGCACTGCGGAGGCCCTCGCACGCGCACAGCTAGCTAGCCAGCTAGACACGTAGCTAGCTAGCTAGCTAGCTAGCTGGCTAGTTAGCTAGCTAGCTAGCAGCAGAACTATAACACCTCTGTCTTTCGTGTATTGCTGTGGGGTGTGGGGTCTGTGGGGTGGAGGTGGAGGAGACGGCCACTGTGCAGTGTCTCCGTCTCCTTTTCTGTTGTCTCCTTTTTTGTTATATGTTTTTGTTCTGTCTCCTTTTCTGTTGTCTCCTTTTTTTATATGTTTTTGTTCTGTCTCCTTCTCTGGTGTCTCTTCGCGGTGTGTCTCCTCCTCGGTTTTTTTTTTTTTTTTTTTTTTTTTTTTTTTTTTTGTTTTTTTT
>NW_013573530.1:1966-2085 GCF_000499745.2 Eimeria mitis
GAAATATAAGTATAGATAGAGAAACAAGCAAAGAGATGAATATATATATACATATATATATTATATATATATATATATATATATATATATATATATATATATATATATATATATATATA
>NW_013573530.1:2146-3575 GCF_000499745.2 Eimeria mitis
CCCAGGAGGAGACACCAGGGGGCCCCTCGGCCCCCTTGCTGTTGCTGCTGCTGCCCCGCTGCAGCAGAGAGAGGAGAGAGGGGGGGGCCCCCTGCAGCAGCTGCTGCTGCACCGGCACCGAGAGGAAGCAAAGGGAGCGCAGCAGGGGGGCCCACAGCGGCAGCCGCGAGCGAAGAGCAGCAAGAGCCTTCAGTTCTAGCTGCTGCTGCAGCAAGCTTGTGTCTGCTGCGTCTCCAGCAGCAGCTGCTGCTGCTGTTTCTGCTGCTGCTGCTGTAGTTGCTGCTGCTGCTGCTGCTGCTGCTGCTGTTATGGAGGCTCCTGATGTACCGTCATCGTCTTGAGTGCGACACTGGTGCAGCAGCAACTGCTGCAGTTGCTGCTGCTGCTGCTGCTGCACGTGCTGCTGCAGCAGCTGCTGCTGCTCAGCCACCCACAGCTGCAGATACAGAGAAGGAGAGCCCGCGGGGACTCTTGCTGCTGTTGCAGTGAAGCCGCACTCTGAGGGCAGAGATGTCTCTATCCACCCCTACACAGAGGCACAGCAGCAGCAGCAGCAGCAGCAGCAACAGCAGCAGTAGCAGCAACAGCAGCAGTAGCAGCAGCAGCGGCAGCAGCAGCAGCATCACAGGTGGAAAGAACAGCTGCAGCAGGGAGACAAAATGTTGTAAGGGACAGGCAGCAAGAAGCAAGCGAACGAGAGAGAAAGCAGAGACAGCAGGAGACAAAAGGAGACAGCAGTAGACAGGAGACAGAAAAAGACAGAAGGAGACAGAAAGAAACAGAAAGAGACAGAAAGATACAGGAGACAGCAGGAGACAACAGGAGAGAAAGAGACAGAAGGAGACAGCATGAGACAGAAGGAGACAAAAGGAGACAAAAGGAGACAGAAGGAGACAAAAGGAGACAGAAGGAGACAAAAGGAGACAGCGACGAACCTGCAGCTCTCGCAGCAATTCAGCTGAGGCTCTATCGAGGAGACGAATAGACAGCACCCCTCCCTCTGCTGTCCACGCCGCCTGCACGCAGCAGCAGCAGCAACAGCAGCAGCAACAGTAGCAGCAGTAGCAGCAGCAGCAGCAACAGCAGCAAAAGCAACAATACAAACGAAAGCAAAAACAGCAACAGGAGTAGCAGCAGGGGCAAAAGCAGAAACAGCAGAAAAAACAACAACACAAACGGCAGCAGCAACAGCAGCAGCAGCAGCAACAGCAGCAGCAGCAGCAGCAGCAGCAGCTGCAGCAGCAGCAGCAGCAGCAGCAGACGTACGCATGCAATGTCTCCTTTCTCTGTCTGCAGCTGCTTGAAGGCAATGATCGCCGCATTCGCCTCCATAGACTCAGAGTCGCACCGCAGCACCTGCACCGTATATATATATATATATATATATATATATATATATATATATATATATATATATATATATATATAT
>NW_013573530.1:3646-3816 GCF_000499745.2 Eimeria mitis
CACTGCTGCTGGTGCAGCAACAGCAGCAACTACACCAGCAGCAAGAACAGCAGCAGCAGCAGGAGCAACAGCAGCAGCACGCTGGCTGCCGCTAACCAGAGCTACTCCAGCACTCGTAACACCAGCAGCAGCAGCAACTGCAGCAGCAGCAGCAGCAGCAGCAGCAAGAG
>NW_013573531.1:0-272 GCF_000499745.2 Eimeria mitis
TAGGGTTTAGGGTTTAGGGTTTAGGGTTTAGGGTTTAGGGTTTAGGGTTTAGGGTTTAGGGTTTACAGGGGCTTGATGAGACGGTTCGGTGGCAAAGAGAAAAACTTAAATTATGGAGGGCTTACAGCAAGGATCTCTCTATACCCTCAATCAGGTAAACCCTAAACCCTAAACCCTAAACCCTAAACCCTAGTATGGTTTTATAATATATTTGTGTGTTTTTGTAGATGTATTTATACATGTATTAATTTTATTTTTTTTTTTTTTTTTTT
>NW_013573531.1:294-443 GCF_000499745.2 Eimeria mitis
GTTTAGGGTTTTTAGGGTTTAGGGTTTTTAGGGTTTAGTCTTTCTCTCTCTTTCTCTCTTTTTCTCTCTTTCTCTCTCGCTCTCTCTCTCTCTCTCTCTCTCTCTCTCTCTCTCTATATATATATATATATATATATATATATATATAT
>NW_013573531.1:492-2196 GCF_000499745.2 Eimeria mitis
ACCAACCAAACAAACAAACAACCAAATAAAACAAATAAAAACAAAAAAAATAAATAAAAAATAAAAAACAAATAAAAAAGAATAAAAAAATAAAAAAAAAATAAATGTATATATATGTACACAGGTCTCGTCTCCCGTCTCCTCGTTCTGTTGCTGAGATTTGTATTTTTGGTTCTGAAAATGAAGCATTTGCAACCCAAGCACTTTATGAGGTTTTTCATCAATTAAAAAAACAAAATAAATTTAATATTCTTGTTGTTGTTGGTGAGTATTTGTTTATCTATTTATCTATATATTTATGTATTTATATTTTGTTTATGTTTTATATTTATTTATTTTTTTATTTTTTTATTTTTTTTTTTTTTTATTTAGATAGAGATATAAGCACTTTATGAGGTTTTTCATCAATTAAAAAAACAAAATAAATTTAATATTCTTGTTGTTGTTGGTGAGTATTAAAATACCTTTTTATTTATATATTTATATTTTATTTATGTTTTATATATATTTATTTATTTATTTATTTATTTATTTATTTATCTATTTGTTTATTTATTTATTTACTTATTTATTTATTTATTTATTTATTTAGATAGATAGAAGCTTATTTAGATAGAAGCACAAAATAAATTTAATATTCTTGTTGTTGTTGGTGTGTATTTGTTTATCTCTTTATTTATATATTTATATTTTATTTTTTTTATTTATATAAATATAAATAAATAAATAAATAAATATAAATAAACAAATAAATAAATAATTATATTTATAATTATTTGTTTCTTAATACAAAAAAATACAAACTAAATAAATAAATATAGGTAAATATATATAAATAAATATAAATAAACAAATATAAATAAATAAATAAAATAAATAAATAAATAAATAAATATATTTATATTTATTTATGCATATGAATGGAATGAATGTTTCCCTGTATCTCTTCTCTCTAAAAAAACAAATATAAATCCAAATTTAATAAAACAAAAAAAAAAAAATAAATAAATAAAAATAAAAACAAATAAAAATAAATAAATAAATATATTTATATTTATTTATTTATATTTATATTTATATCTGCAGATGAATGGAATGAATGTTTCCCTGTAAGTGAATATTTATCTCTTCTCTCTAAAAAACCAAATATAACTCCAAATTTAACAAAACAAAAAAAAACAAAAACAAAAAATAAAAATAAAAACAAATAAAAATAAATAAATAAATAAATATAAATATATTTATTTATTTATGCAGATGAATGGAATGAATGTTTCCCTGTAAGTGAATATTTATCTCTTCGTTATGAAAAAACAAAATTCGGGGGTAAAATTCCTTCTTATCATTTATCTATACCCCGCCTGTTGAGTTGCTATGATGGAGCTCAGTTTAATAGAGGTAAACCCTAAACCCTAAACCCTAAACCCTAAACCCTAATTATGTTTTATGTTTTGAGTTATAAATAATAAATATATAGAGTAGTAAACCCTCTTATCATTTATCTATACCCCGCCTGTTGAGTTGCTACGATGGAGCTCAGTTTAATAGAGGTAAACCCTAAACCCTAAACCCTAAACCCTAAACCCTAATTTATGTTTTATATTATAAATAATAAAGAAACAATAAATATATACAGTAGTAAACCCTCTTATCATTTATCTATACCCCGCCTGTTGAGTTGCTATGATGGAGCTCAGTTTAATA
>NW_013573531.1:2227-2463 GCF_000499745.2 Eimeria mitis
GGGGTCAAGTAAACCCTAAACCCTAAACCCTAAACCCTAAACCCTAATCTGGGGGTGTATAAAGTGTGCTTGTTAGCTCCAAGGCAGTGAAGGAGAAGTATAGATAGATCTAGGGTTTAGGGTTTAGGGTTTAGGGTTTAGGGTTTAGTATGTCGTGTATACACCGAACCCTAAACCCTAAACCCTAATCTGCGGGTGTATAAAGTGTGCTTGTTAGCTCCACCACCCAGCTACTG
>NW_013573531.1:2529-3081 GCF_000499745.2 Eimeria mitis
TCTGGGGGTGTATAAAGTGTGCTTCTTAGCTCCCCCACCCAGCTACTGGGGGTCAAGTAAACCCTAAACCCTAAACCCTAAACCCTAATCTGCGGGTGTATAGAGTGTGCTTGTTAGCTCCCCCACCCAGCTACTGGGGGTCAAGTAAACCCTAAACCCTAAACCCTAAACCCTAAACCCTAAACCCTAAACCCTAATCTGGGGGTGTATATAGTGTGCTTGTTAGCTCCCCCACCCAGCTACTGGGGGTCAAGTAAACCCTAAACCCTAAACGCTAAACCCTAAACCCTAATCTGCGGGTGTATACAGTGTGCTTGTTAGCTCCCCCACCCAGCTACTGGGGGTCAAGTAAACCCTAAACCCTAAACCCTAAACCCTAAACCCTTTTTTTGAGAAAGTAGTATATAAAAACATCTCTACATCCGAAACCACTGATTTTTTTCACTCTTTCTTTTTTTCTTTAATTTAATTTAATTTAATTAATATATAAATAAATAAATGTATATATATATATATTTTTTTTTTTTTTTTTTTTTTTTTTTTTTTTTTTTT
>NW_013573531.1:3518-3906 GCF_000499745.2 Eimeria mitis
GCTAGCTACACTTTTGTTGTTTGTGTGTTTTTGTTTCAGGGGGCAACGGCTTCCATGCGCGGCGGCTCCTCACCACCCTCTACTGAAACCACAGGCTGAGGGTTTAGGGTTTAGGGTTTGCTGCAGCAGCAGCAACAGCAGCAGCAACAGCAGCAGCAACAGCAGCAGCAGCAGCAAACGCTAGAGTCTAGGGTCTAGGGTTAGATGCTGCTGCAGCAGCAGCAGCAACCCCTAGGGTTTAGAGTTTAAAGTTTAGGGTTAGCTGCAGCAGCAGCAGCAGCAGCTACAGCAGCAGCAGCAGCAGCAGCAGCAGCAGCTGCTGCTGCTGCTGCTGCTGCAGAGGATGCCGTGCTGCAAGGGCGGTGGCTCTTTATAGTGAAATTTAGAT
>NW_013573532.1:0-1151 GCF_000499745.2 Eimeria mitis
GGGTGTATATGTGTGGGGTGTATCTGTCTCCAGTCTCTGTCGCAGGTAGTTACATGCATTTGTATCGGCAATATGCATATATTCTATCCCCATACTGCTGCAATATATTTGTTGCAGTCTATCTATAAGGTCTCTTAGTTTTCTTGGTGGAGACAAAGGAGACAAAAAACCAAGCATACCGGGGACCCTTATAGTATAATATTTATCTAGGTCTGCTGCTGTGAATCCATAGTGCTCGGGTGATATATGTATGGGTCTTTGTGCTGCGCGGAGAGAGCAGTATGGGGGCTTCCTAGGTAAACATAAAGGGTCTATGCATGCAAGCTCATGCCCCCGGGTTTGATAGTCTCTTATCATTTGTATGAGTCGAGAGGTATCGTGTATAGACTGGGTGTTGTCGGTGTACACTCCGCCCCCAGCAGCAGCAGCAGTATAGCTCTCTCCCTCACCTGCTGCTGCTGCTGCTGCTGCGGCGGCGGCGGCGGCAGCGGCAGCGCCAGCTGCTGCTGCTGGTGCTACTGCTGCTGATACNCTGCTGCTGCGGCGGCGGCGGCGGCAGCGGCAGCGCCAGCTGCTGCTGCTGGTGCTACTGCTGCTGATACCAGTGATGGAGTACCGCTCACACCACCACTTCCTGCTGCTGCTGCTGCTGCTGCAGCGGCGGCTGCTGCTGCTGCTGCTGCTGGGGTTTTAGGATGTTGCTGTTGTTGCTGCTGCTGCTGCTGCTGCAGAGTAGGGGGGGGAGTGAAACACACAGCAGGGGGCAAGCCAGCCTCTAGGTTGCTAAAGTATGCAGCCCAGGATGCATGCACGGAGCTGGGATCGCGTCTCCACGCCAGCAGCATCTGCTCAGCATAAGAAGCACCAGTACCCGATAGAAACCCATCTGCTGCTGCATCTCCTCCTGCTCCTGCTGCTGCTGCTGCTGCTGCTGCTGCTGCTGCTGGTGAGGAGGGGGTGGCGGACCCAGCTGCAGAAGAAAACGGACTTCTACCTCTGCTGCTGCTGCTGCTGCTGCTGCTGCTGCTGCTGGTGATACCCTTGCTGCTAGCAAGAGACCTGCTGTCGTGCAGTAGGCTGTTGCTGCTGCTGCTGCTGCTGCTGCTGCTGTAGCTCCTGGTCTGCTGGTGAACCGACCATGGAGAATGCAG
>NW_013573532.1:2425-4085 GCF_000499745.2 Eimeria mitis
CTCAAGGAAAGCTGCAGCAACACACAGATAACACCGAGGCAGCTCTGTCTAGCAGCATCTGAAACCCCACAAATAGGTGGTGCGTGTTGCTGCTGCTGCTGCTGCTGCTGCAGCAACAGCAGCAGCAGCAACTTCGCCATACACCGAGAGTCACTTGGTGGCTGCCAGCAGCAGCAGCAGCAGCAACTGCTCTTTCCAGGGGCCTCTTTTTCGTGTACAGCAGTAACAGCAGCAGCAACAGCAGCAGCAGCAGCAGCAGCAGCAGCAACAGCAGCAGCAGCAGCAGTGTAAAGGGTTGCTGTCTTGTAGCTGCTGCCGCCCCGGTTCATCCCGAGTGTCTGCAGCAGCAGCAGCAGCAACGAGCTGCAGCAACTCAGACCTTATGAGCCACCGAGCCTAGCAACAGCAGCAACAGCAGCAGCAGCAGCAGCAGCAGCAGCAGCAAGGGTCAGCAAAGCAGCAGCAGCAGCAGCAGCAGCAGCAGACAAGTGATCTGCTGTGTAGAAGCGAAGCAACGAGTGTGGCACCGCAACTGCAGCAGCAGCTGCATCATACGAGTGAGCAGCAGCAGCTGTTGCGGCAGCAGCAGCCGTTGCTGCAGCAGCAAGATGAACGTCAACAGCAGCAGCAGCAGCAGCAGCAGCAGCAGCAGCAGCGCGAGCCGGGTCCTCATGGATCGCGCCACCTTCTTCTCCTCCCTCGCCGCATTCCACTCCGAGCGGGGGCAAACCCTCGCCCCAGACCCTCTCCTAGGGGTACGCTCAGCAGCAGCAGCAGCAGCAGCAGCAGCAGTAGCAGCAGCAGCAGCAGCAGTAGCAGCAGTAGCAGCAGCAACAGTAGCAGCAGCAGTAGCAGTAGTAGCAGCAACAGCAGTTGTAGTAGTAGTAGCAGCAACAGCAGTAGCGGCTGTAGGTGTAGCAATAGCAGTAGCAGCAGCAGCAGCAGCAGCAGCAGCAGTAGCAGCATGAGCAGCAGCAGCAGCAGCAGTAGTAGTCGCAGCAGCAGCAGCAGCAGCAGTGGCAGTAGAGTTAGTAGTAGTAGCAGCTGTAGCAGTGGTAGTAACAGCAGCAGCAGTAGTAGGAGCAACAGCAGCAACAGCAGCAGCAGTAGCAGCAGTAATAGTAGCTGCAGTAGCAGCAGCAGCAACAGCAGTAGCAGTAGCAACAGCAGCAGCACTAGCAGCAGCAGCAGCAGTAGCAGTAGTAGTAGAAGCAACAGCAACAATACAATCAGCAGCAGCAGCAACAACATCTATGCTGCCAGCAGCAGCACAATGAGTAGCACTCGCAGCAACACAAGCAGCAGCAGCAACACAAGCAGCAGCAGCAGCAACACAAGCAGCAGCAGCAGCACAAGCAGCAGCAGCAACACAATCATCACCATCACCTAAACAACCATCATCATCACCACAGTCACCATCATCATCGTCTGCAGCAGCAGCAGCAGCAGCAGCAGCGCAATCAGCAGCAGCAGCAGCAGCAGCAACACAACTAGAATCGTTATCATCATCAGCAGCAGCAGATGTATACATACATACGCACATACACATATTTATGCTTATATACACACCTATAGATATATGCATAACATATAAAACATATATATATATATATATATATATATATATATATATATATATATATATATATATATATATATA
>NW_013573533.1:0-1429 GCF_000499745.2 Eimeria mitis
ATTGTCATGTTGATTCTATCACAAACTCCAGTTGTGTTGTTAACTCTATCCATCGGTTTTCTAAGAACAGCCGAGCTGACATAGGAATCTTCGTTTATTTATACAGAAGGCCTTGGATACAGTGTTATATTTTTTCTGTTCTCTTTCACTTTCTGTTGCTTTGTTTATTTAATTATATTTATAGAATTCATTATAAACCAATTAAAGTATATTTATTTAATCGCTGTTAAATACTGAAATACAAAGGGGAATCATCCGGCTCCATTGTTGGCAGATGTACAAACTATCGACAGAGAGATGTATGGTAAACACAACAACACGCCGAGCACACGGCCCCTACATTTTACACACAGCTATACAGAAGATGCACAACACCCAGTGTAGGATATCCCCCTCGTATGCAATGCTGCACGTGTTTCCATTTCCCAAATTGTAGTTTCCGAGTAGCGGAAGAGTTTCTATTCATTTTTACATTTCCGTGTACGATACGTTATGCATAAAATGACTGAGGGAGAAGCAATTGGACACGCCAAGGCCAAGCAGTTGCCTTGAAGTGTATAACTTCGTTGCTTCAAGTCTTCCCCCCAATCAGCTGAAAGAAGATAGTAGCTTCAGCTGTTTGCAAGCGGAACTCTTTGCAACTCTCCGGGTTGCAACTATATGCCAGTCACGAAAGCCGTTTGCACGTACGCCTATAGATCCACAAAGAGGTTGGGGAATTTTGTAGCGATAGTTAGTATGAACATTTCAACTTGCTATTACTTTTTTGAGAACCTAAATGCTGCAAATGTTGCGTTGCGGAGGTGCCAACGCGTTGCGGCAACGCCCAGTGTGAAACCAATTGTGCAGGAGCTACATACTATGTAGGTAACCAACCATGAAGTACAATATACAATAAACTACGCCCTCCAGCATAGAATCAAATATACCACACAACATATAAACATGAATACCATACAAGCCTTATGCTATCCATAGTTGTGTGAGTTCGTTAACACACACGCGGGAGGGCAGTCAAACTTGGCTTGACGCATCTGTTGAAAGCCAGACTTTGCGCACACAACATGCGTTGGCGATTGAAGGCAATGAAAGCCAGCAAGTGCATTGATGGAGAAAGAAATCACCCGAGCCGACCGACGGTTCTTACTGTAAATTCCCCAGAAACACAGGGGTAATCGCCAGAAGCTCAAGCTGTGGACCCTAACAGGTGTCAACACAAAAGGATTTGGTGTTTCCGCGGGGTGTCTAGGGAAATGCAGGTGTGATATAAGACATTAATTTTCACGTCACCGGTGGCCGAGAGGCTCTGGGGACTAGTGAAGAGCTGAGGTGTTCACATCCTGCTGAAATACAAAGCACCCATAACTGTGTATTTTATTTAATTTAAAATGAATTAAATTTACGTTTGATTTAACTCATTCACTTTCAA
>NW_013573533.1:1539-3608 GCF_000499745.2 Eimeria mitis
GGTCTGTATCTCTTGTCTCTGCAATAATTAGCATTAAATATACTATTACTGCGAGTTACAATGTATTTGTTTCCAGGGGTGTGACGGAAAAGCTTACAATCCTTACAAGCCACCGCGTCCGACAGGACATGTTCGGCCCCGACCGAACCACCGTTCTCACCTTCTGTTTACCGCCTTGTCAATTTTGAAAACCTGTTTTTGAAATGCTACCAGCAGCTTAAACTGTGTAATTTTCAAGAGCGGCACGGAGGTGTAACAGCAGAACATCTCTGCTAGTCCGTCCTTCCATGCCCTGGACCACCTGCAAAACCACAGAAATGTCTACGTCTAGGACGCGGCTGTTCGCTCATAGAAACGTTCCTTCTGCAGCGGCATTTCTACAAAGTGCAGGAGGAGTTGCTGTCGGTCCTATCTTGAATGCTTCCAAGCTGAAGGCTTTGCTTCTTGCTGACGGTAACTCCGCTCGGAAATGGAAAGCCTTAGATCTTTCCAGCAGCAACATCAGGAAGGTGAGCAGCGACTTTAAAGAGGTCTGCCAGGTTTGTGAGGATATTGCAGTGTTCATGCGTGAGGCCCCAAGCACACACATAGGAATACAAGGGATACTGCAATGTATGCGTGCATTCAGATAGAGCTTTCCCTGGGAGAAGTTGCGGCTCTAGACTTCGAATGCCTGACCCACCTTGACTTGGATGGAAACCTGCTAGTCTTGCTAGATGGCCATTCGTTACCTTTTCCTCATCTACAAACGCTGCGGGCCAGCAACTGCCGCATCAACACCATCACAAACTTTGGCTCCCACTTTCGACTTCGCCAGCTGGACCTTAGTGGTAACCAGCTAACAAGCATAATGTAAGAGGAAGTATTCCGATTCCTAGAGGAAAGGATATTATACTACCTATTTGCAGGCATGGTCGTTGTTATAAAACATATATATTATACCACCTATTTGCAGCCACAATCGTGTGTGGCAACCGTCGACTCTGCCAACTGTGAAAAGCCACTCGTTGAACAATTTGTCAGTGGCGGTGTTGCTGTTTTCCCCGCAGAAATCTATCCAATACCCCTTTGCGTTTCACACTTCGCGAGCTAAATTTGGCTAGGAATCAAATAAGGTGAGAACAGGTGATATAGGTGCATGAAGTTAGGAAAGCACAAGGAATGCTTGGCTTTGCTTTACTCCGTTTCTTCCTGAGCTTGTTCTTCTAGAATTACCTAGAGAATCTGCAAATAGACGGTAGTAACAATGCAGTTGATGGAGAGTTGAAGGACCTAGGATGCAGCTGAGTGTACCCGTGGTCTTGTCGTTGTTGCGGCTCAGCGATTTCAAAGGTCTTGCTGCTTTGAGCACATTCAAATCCCTCGAGGTCTTGGACTTAAGGCAAAACCCCATATGCAATTTCGGCAACGTTGTAAGTTTGTTTCGCACACTTCCTTGGGCCCTGTCGCTTACTCGACAGCCATGCCCTTTAACTGATGACTGTCTAGTGCTGAGCTGCTGTGTTTCTCAGGCTGAAGGGTTTGCGTTGATTTGCTGCACAACTCTTCGTCAGCTTAACGGTCACACAGTTTCACCAGGAGTGAGGGAGGCAGTAGATACCTGGGCGCGGGACGAAGCGTGTGGCCGCGCCACCGTGGCAGCTGTGGAGGCTTTCCGGGAAACCCTTCAACATCCCGACGGTAATTAGGCACTTTGGTCAAATCTTCTGTTTTAGATGGGTGTTGATGAAGTAAGAGTAGCTTAATAGATGCCGAGCTGTCTGCGTTCGTTCTTGCTTTTTCAGGTCCTTCGCTGCTTTGCTCAACGAGTCACCCGTCGATGGTGGGACGCTTCAACAGAATGCGAAGTGTCAGGGCCGGCCCCGAGTTGCCATACACCAGCACAGCCGATGCCTCCGTGAATTCCGATGCCAATGGCTCCGATTCCGTATATACGAAGGGGCAAACAGTGGAGGAAGAGGCCTGTCGGTCTGTTCACTCGCGTTCCTGCTTGCATTCGGAATGTAACCAGGGGTTGCACACTGTCGTGACTGCAGTGGAGGCGGCTGCGGATATATCACGGGGAAGCC
>NW_013573533.1:3656-3815 GCF_000499745.2 Eimeria mitis
TAGCGAAGGCAAGTTGTGCAACCCAATCCGAAGACGGTACAGAGAAGGGCCAAGCGTGCACTGTCGGAGACAACGAACAGCGAATCACAGAGTGCTATCGCTGTGGCTCACCGGAAACTCGAGACAGCGCTGCTTTGTTACTGGAGCGCATGATGGGGA
>NW_013573534.1:0-3819 GCF_000499745.2 Eimeria mitis
GCCCGTGCTGCTGCTGCGTTTTCCTCTCTTCTTCTTTCCGTTTCTCTTCCTCTTTTCGCTGCTGCTGCTGTACGGGTGTCGGACCTGCGTTTCGTTCGTAGAAGGATCGCTTCCACCTTGTCGGCTGCAGGCTTGATACCAGCGGCTCCTATACTATATCCCAAGTACGTAAGTTCCTGTTGTCCAAACTTGCATTTTGACAGCCGAGGGTAGAACTGGTGTTTTAGGAAAATGCCGAGGACGTGCTGTAGGAGTGTGATGTGGGTTTCCAAGGTCGTGCTGTATATAAGAACATCGTCTAGATAGGCAATAACGCCATGACCTAGTAATGGTTGGAGATATGCGTTAATCTCTGCCTGGAATGTGGCAGGTGCTCCTTTGAGGCCGAAGGGCATTACTTTATATTCAAAGAGGCCTTGTACTGAGCGGAAGGCCGTTTTCCATCTATCCTCCAGCGCCATGCGAATTTGGTGAAATCCCGCTTCCACGTCCAAAGTCGGAAAATATGCGGCGCCGCCGAGCATCTCCAAAACAGTTTGCACATTTGGCATCGGGAACTCAGGAGCTATCGTTAGCGCGTTTACCGCTTGGTAATTGACGACAATTCGCATCTTCCGTTCACCGGATCCATCATCTCGTTTGTCGTAGGAGCGCAAATCGGTGAGTAAGTGGGCCCAATCCATCCCTTAGCAGTTAAACGTGCTATCTCCTTGGTGTGATAAGCCAGCTGTTCAGATGGCATCTTGTATAGGGGCGCGCGCGTCGGTAACCTGCCGGGTAAAAGGAGGATTCGATGATCGTAAGGTCTCTTGGGTGGCAATCCGTCAGGCAGACTATCGGGAAGCAGGAGTCGATGTTGACGCAGAACGGTAAGAATCTGTGTAGGCAAACGAAGAGCCTCCGGACAGTATATTGTAGCTTAGCTGTAGGCCATGGTGAGTCGTCTATATCCACAGATGGTGGTGGCGCCGTATCTATAGGCTTGATCGGCGGAGCGCCTGGCTCAACGTGTATTACTTTCAGGTGTTTTACAATCGCGCACAGAAGGGGACCCTGACGCTCTATGGGAACGTGAACGACACGATCAGGTTCTGCTGCCGATAGGAAAACTACGCAGTGTAATCCTTCTAAAGCCCGCTTTAAAGCTGCTGTGTCTTCCCGCGCCTCCCGTAGGATATCCTTTATTCTCACCCGACCACGAGCACGGTGCCTGGATTTGTAACGTTTGGTGGGGGGTCGAAGAAGGGCTGCAGCCTCTTCCGCTGACATTCTATCAACCTGCCTAGCCAAATCGTCATATGCGTGGTCCGCCGCCGTCTTGACTGGTTCCGCGTAAGCCTGAGTGCCCTGACTCGAGTCGCCCTCTCTACACAAGACCGGCCGATCGCACCACCGCCCATTTACATAAGTCCTGAGCTTGTCCGACTGAAAATACCACGCCACTTTGTGGTTAACGAGCCAATCAATCCCGAGAATGACAGCATACGGTATTGGCCCTACAAGGAAATCCCCGGTGGAGCACTCTCCTCAGCAGAGCATCGACAACCTTGGTACCTCCCTATCGATGAGTATGACTTCACCGTTGGCTACTGTGAAGGGGTGTGCCTCCTGCAGGAAGCGTACCCTCAAGCCCAATCGTTCCACAATAGCCGGGCGGATAAAGCTCCTGGACGCCCTTGTATCCAGCAGTCCTTCACACTTATGGCCCACTATTTCGAGTTGCAATACCGCCGTCTTGCCCACACTACAAAGGGATCCATGGTATTCTGGTGCGCGTTCTGCAGCATCTCCTTCTTGCCACCATAATCACCCAGGTACCATCGTTGTCCCCTCGTCGCCACGGCTCGTTGGGTTCTCCTTCCTCTCGCCCTCTCCGTCGGCCGGTGCACTCCGTTCCTCTCGCCTTTGCTCTCCTCCGTCCGTAGACGCACCTCAATGGATCGATCCTCCGTCCATCGTATTCCCATGACCTCCCCTGCGCTCCTTCACGGCATTCCCTGTCCAGCCGAAAGCCGTTCCTCCCCTTCCGTCCATCTCGCCCCCGTTATCGCGTACCGCGCCACAACTTAGTAGCAGCACGCGCCTCTGTGGGTGGGAATCACCCTCTCCCTGTCCATTCTTTATCCGTTCCCCTTCTGTCCTCGACATGGCATCGCTCTTTGTCCCGGACGGACGGTCCAGCCCGGTACCCCTGTCGAGCGTACTCCGTCTGCCTTCCCCTTTGCCATGCAGCCCCCGGTTCAGGGAGACTGTGATGGCATTTGGCCCAGTTGCGGCCTGGCCTCCGTTGCCACCTCTGGGTAGCTCTGGCCTAGCGCGTTCGTCTCCCTTAACGACTAGGCCTGGTCGTTTAACCGGTCTGCTCCCGCAGTGCCGTCCGTAAGGGCTGGCATCGAACTCCGTCCCTCCTACCGCCCCGGCGGCGTTCGTTGGGTTGTTAAACAATCCCTAGCGTAATTGTTTCTTCCTCCACACTTAGAGCAGGTTTCACCCTTACGTCTAGTCGATCCGTTACGCAAGGGGCAGTCCCTTCCCAAATGCCCCTTTCCCATGCATTCATAACAGCGAACCAAAACGTTTTCGTCTGCCGTATTCCCCCTTCCTGTCGGGGTCCGCCTTAAAGCGTTCGTATACCCGCCGGGNTTCGTCTGCCGTATTCCCCCTTCCTGTCGGGGTCCGCCTTAAAGCGTTCGTATACCCGCCGGGTCCCGATCAACGCTTCGCGTTTGCGAACTCCTGCTCGTAACGCAGCCTCTTCGCGCGCCAGGCCTCGAACGGCGCATCCCGTTCACTCAGGGCTGTGGCTGCCTCTTGCCAGTCGTGGAAGACCCTGGTCCCCTCTCGATTCAGTTTGTTGCATATGTCCATTGGTATGTTCGTAAGGAAGCACAGCACCAGATCCTCAGCCGCTAAAGTCTCTCCTTGTGCAACTATTTCGGCAAATCGCGCGATGTACTCGTTATGGTCACCCCGCCATGTATTCCATGTCATTCGCTCCAGCATCCTATCGGGCGACATGGTGCAGAACCTTGCGCATAGTCTCTCTCGTACGAGTTGCCAATCAGATAATTCCGTCCCCGAGCGTTGCATGAGTTCCCAATGCACCATGGCCTTGCCCGTCAAGTATTTCCTTAATTCGAGTCCCCACTGATCTTCTGGTATCTGCAGTTCTCTGAATTCCCCTTCTACCAGGAAAAGGAAGGCACGCGTGTTGGTTCCATCGTCGGTCGCCGCGATTCCCCTCCGATTAGAGCCCTCTTTCTGGGAGTTGGTTCGGCTTTCGTCCGTCATCTGTGGAAGCAACTTCAATAACTCCATTTCCCACTTGGAAGGGGGTTTCTCAAGGTCCCTGGTTCCTTCAGCGTCGAGGTCCTGGATCCTAGCCGATGTCGAGCGCTTCCTGCTCACGGTTGGCCCGCTTTCCCGATGGGATCTTCTCCTCCGCGGTTCGGGGAAATGCCCCGCAATTTCTTTCGGTGGGCTTTCAATGTCAGAAATTTCCTCGGTTGGCGTAAGTGGAAGTCCCGTCGGCCTTCCGCTGTGGGGTTGCATAACAAGTGTCCCACCGTCCCTTGGGTGCGGACGTCCCTGCGGGTTCGTGAATTTAGGAATTTTTCCTATAAAGGAAAGGGTTTTGGTTATATTTGTGGAAGGAATTTCGCCTTTCCTTTCCCGGAACAGCCCCCAAATGTAATGCCTGGCTGCATCTAAGTCCCTCGCGCGGAACCCGCTAGAGTGCAGTAGTACGTAGCTATTACGAAGCGGATCTACGGTGCTAATCGTTTCAAATAGTAATACGAGTAGTTTCGTGGACAAATA
>NW_013573534.1:3922-9403 GCF_000499745.2 Eimeria mitis
TTTGTCCACTAGGTGTCTACAGCGGTGCATTGTAGTGCCAATGCACTACAGGAGGCATCACAATAGACGTTGGAGTGCAGCGCGCTGCATTTAGCGATGCAAGCCACCCTCATATTTGCGCAGAAGGAAGCTTCAGCGAGACTTCCTTTATTGCATGCTCTACCTTTGTAGAGACTTATAGAGCACTTATATTTGCTTGCAGCCAGCGTAACACGGCCAGGTGAATGCTGTTGTGCTAACTGCAGGCAGACCTTGTACATGAACGGAATTGAGTCGAGGCGGCTCTGCGGGTGCTTCTGTCATTGCTCTCGGCCCCACAACTGTGCCGTAAGTTGCAGTGTGCCGGGGCATTTTCCTAATCGCTTATTTTGTTGCCTGGGCGACTCTGCTCAAGATTCCGTTGCGTTGGTTCCCTAACCTTTTTATAGCTCTGCAATCGCCAAATATGTGGCCCGAGTCGTTGCGGAAAAAGCAAATTTGCCGCTCAGTACGTCCTTGAGGTGTCCTGGAGTTCGAATTCGCTGTCTGCTGCCGGTTGGGGTTTTTACTTCCTCTCCAGGCGGGCCTAAAATGCACTGCCCCAATACTCATAGATTCTATATCGGACCCGTCCCCATGCCCGCCTTCTTCCTTCACAGCTGGGGTAGGAGACTTGGCATCCTTTCTTTCGCTTATACGGAAGCTCTCCCTCATCTCAGCGAGTTCAAACATTTCTCCCAATTTTTCTTTCTCTATGGACCAGCTTTTCGCAAGTTGTTTCTCAAGGTAGGGCAGCCCGGAAATGAACAGCTGATACTTATGTTCTGGCTCCACAGGCAGACTTCTTTTCACCGATCTCTGGTGCTCCTCAGTGTAACGTTGTCTCGATATTTGCCCTTGCTTAGGGCTTCGTAATTCCGCGACGGTTCGAGCCCATGCAGACCCCGGAATAAAACTGCATCGTAGAGCATCCCGGAAGGACTGCATGGCCCCAGTGTGCCCTGGGAAAACGCAGCCGTTCCTTAGTCGTATCCACCAACATCGGGCGTCGCCTTCAAACAAATAACGTGCCAGTAGCAGTTTTACTTCTTCTGAGGCATTTCAAAGACGGCGGTAAAAGCTGAGGGAAGCAAAGAACTCCTCCACTGCTTCCGTGCCACGGCGCCAGTCATATCGCGACGGTCGGCAGAGTCGGAGACATTCCTCATGACTTGGTTTTGGTGAAAGTGCGCGTTCCCCCGCACCAGGTGCAGAAATCGAGCTTCCTCCTGCTCTGCGAGGCTTCAGCCCAGGTTTTCACTCCTCACATGCTGGCTTGGGGAGAAATGAAGCTGCCGCAATTTGAAAGGGTTTTGCATAGGGGAAGGGGGTCGAGTTTTTTGTAGGAGTCAAGGGGGTTTATTCTCGCTTTTTTTTTTCAGCTATGGGCGAGGCCACCTGCAGGGTGAGATTCGTTGCTTGCACCTACCAGTCGAGGCATGCGTGCTTTCAGGCTTATTCAAGGACTAACGCGAGCGGCAATGAAGCCAAAGTCTTTAGTTAAGAGCTTCCCTAAAGCAACTGACCCCTCTCCCCTGTTTCCTGGCATCCTAGACCTTCAGCTCATAACCTGCGATTGCGGGGAAGGAAGAAGCTCAACGCTATTTGCACTGCACCTCGCTGCAGCTGTCGATGCAAGCAATTCTCATATGTGAGTACAAGGAAGCTTCACCAGGTCTACACGAATGCTCGTGTTGCCAATTGCTTATTCCTATTATTGTGCTAATACTCGTAGGCCCGCTGCAACCAGTCGGCTGCAGCTGCACCGTGGCTGGCCTCCAGCTCTACACGAATGGAGGCCGCGAAAGGACTTCATAGGTGTTGGCTGCACAGCTTAGCTCAAGGAGTTTCTATTTTTGGCTCGTTCAAACAACTGAAAGCCATTGGGGTCGTGACATATAACGCGTACCCCTCAATTCTTCCCGACGTCTCTTGCTCTTAAGTGGCTTCCTTCGCTACGTGTCTTGGCTATTCTATGAAACCCCGTACGGGTAATTTGCTGTACACAGTCCGGGCCCTACTTCTGAACTCAGTAACTATGACTGCTTCGATTGAAACGAGTTCTCATATTTTAAAATTGGAGGTTTAGGCTTTTAAACTAAAACAAACAGGGGGGTTTCACTCGCCCTTTGCCTGCCCTGCTGCACCCCACGGCATCACGCTAGAGCATTACACTTTACATATGCAGACACTTCATTAGCATTGTGTTTGATCGCAGGCAACCTATCCAGGCCACACATAGGTTCCTGTGCTGACCTCTGGCAGGCCACGGTACACAGATCCTGTCTATCCGGAGTTGCTGCAGCTGCAGCGGCAGCAGCAGCAGCAGTTGAGCGCCTCACGCTCCTCTACGGCAGCATCAATAGCAGCAGTAGCTAGACGAAACGTTCTGAATAAGTAGAGCCTGCACGCAAAAAGAAATGGAGAAGGGACAACGAAACAAGTAAGGCAAACGTAAAAAACAGACGCAAGAAGAGGGAAAGAGACAGGAAGGCAGAGAAAGGGGAAGACAGACGGAGCAGCCAGGAGCGTCGATTCACGTACTGCTGTAGCGATTGCTTGCTGCTGCGGCTGCTGTCGTTGTTGTTGTCTAAATAATAGACCCGTAGGCAAATAATTAATCATATTAATCATTATAGTGTTAATAAGAATATTAATATTTATTTTATTTCAATTGGTTCGTCGTTCTGCTGCCATCACCAGGAGCAGCAGTTGCTGCTGCTGCTGCAATATAGCAGCAGAACACCGGCACAGGACCATTGCAGTAGCCTCCCTCTTTTCCGCCTTTTTGTACTTTATTTATATTTCTACGCATATAATAAATATTTGTCAATATTGTAGTTGTTTAATTCAGAGAAAACGGGAAAAGCTGCACGAATAGAGACACAAACAACAGCAGCATCATATCCCTCTCCCCTGCGGGCGATCGATTCATCTTATTTCATATACCCCTACTCTTCTTTTTTTTTCTCCTTTTCTTTTTATTTATTATTATACATCATTATAATACTTACTAGGGGCTTCGTTTGGGGTCGTTGCCTTGGTTTTGGCTTTGTATGTCTTCTTCTTATCTTCCCTTCCCGCAGATCGAATTATCATTGCATTTCTTTCTCTCTCTTCTTTTTTGTAGATTTTTTTCTCTTCTTTTCTTATTAAAGCAATGATGCAATCAAATGTTTGAACGCTTTTTTGCTGTTGCCGCGGCCGCTACTGCTGCTGCTGCTGCTGACGCCTTTCCTTTGTTTCTTATTCAGTGACCTGCATAGAGCCCCTGCAGCAGACTCAACAGCAGCTACAAATATCTACAGGAGCTGCTGCTGCTGCCTCATATAAATCATAGACAAACAAAGAAACCGAGAAACGGCAGAAAAAGAGGCAAACAAGACACCTCTCGCTGCTGCTGCAGCCTGAAACCGCTCTTTGCTGTCCCTTCGGCGCTTTTTTTTTGCTTTCTTCCTCTTCCTTTTCTTCCTGCGCCTTTTCTTTCCTTTCCGTTTTTTTATCCTCCCTTTTCTTAACATCATCATCATCTTTTTCTGTTATTTTCCCAAATCTTTTTTTTTGCTTGCGTTCGATGCTCTTCTTGTCGCTGCCATCCTCTTCTCTTTTTTGCGTCTCCCGCAGACAAAATGCAACCAGACCCAAAGTAAAAACAATGCCTGGTTCTGCTGCTGCTGCTGTATCTGCTGTTAATGGCGCTGCAGCAGCTGCTGCTGGTGGTGGGCGCTGGAGATGTTACAGGGTTGGCGTGCTTCTGCTTGCTGCAGCAGCAGCAGCAGCAACAACTGCAGCAGCAACAACAATAACGGCTGCAACACCGGCTACAGATGCAGCAGCAGCAGCTGCTGCTGTTCCCACAGCAGCTGAATTCGGGGTTCTAAGCACCGTCCCCATACAGCCGTCTGTTTTTTCTTCTTCTCCGTTGTCTTCCGATTTGCCTGTTGGCAATTTCAATTCTGCTGCAGCTGATCTTCGCATGCAGCAACAGCAGCAGGAATGGGGCTTGCCGCAGCTGCAGCAGGAACAGGAGCAGCAGCAGCAACAGCTGGTGCAGCACCGACAATGGCGTACATTGCTGCAGCAGCAGCAGCAGAAAGGCTTACTGTTTCAGGTTGGTGTTGCTGCTTTGGCTTGTGCTGCTGCTGTATTTCTTATTTTTCGTTGTTATAAGCGTCTGCAGCCGCAGCCGCAGCCTACTTCTATCTCTGCCTCTCGCTCTTTAGCTGGTATAGAAGACACTGCATGCGGAGAAGACGAAGATGAAGAAGAATACGAAGAAGAAGAATACGAAGGAGAAGGAGAAGACGAAGAAGAAGACGAATATGAACTAGAATTAGCAGCAGCAGGAGCAGCGGGAGGAGCAGCAGGATACACACCAGTGGAAGGACAACCACGAGAAGCAGCAGCAGCAGCAGCAGCAGCATCCACTCTACAGGGACTGAAAGAACTGATGAATGAGTCGATGTATACAATTCCTTTCTTAGCCGGAAACACGAAAGTATTAGCATTTTCTTTTGTTATTTCTTTTGTTATACAGGAGCTAGCTCTTTTAGGTATATATACAAATGATTCATTTGAAAAAGAAAGAGAAAAAGTTATCGATGCGATGGTAGAGCAATGTTTAAAGCTGCGGACGCGGCTTGAGCAGAGCCATATGAAAAAACACGATCGTCTAACAGCACCATTTTACAGAGTAAAAGAAATGATAGCATTGTTGAATAATATAAGATCACCCCCAAAGACATATCGAGAAGATTTCAATGCAGATAGAATACTACAAGAAACACAACTAACTAATATATGTATATTTGCATGCATACGTGCACTGAAGACCATGCAAGGATATAATCCTACTTCTTTCTCGTCGCATAGAGAAGCTTCTGTTTTTCTTAATCATCTTTTGTCTCATGCTCGTCACACTAGAAGAAAAAAGCTAGAGCTAGATGAAAGAATTTCTGCATTCATACAGCAGCGACAAGGAGGATTTAAAAAACATCATCTCTTCGATCCATACGGACGCCGACAACAAGGGGATTATATACCCCACTCTCATATAGACGAGTTAAGAAAGCTAAGAACAAGATTCAAGGGGCTACAAAAAAGAATGGAAGTGGCCATACAAGCAGACACACCCAAACGGCAGGAGCAGCAGCAGCAGGAGCAGCAGCAGCAGGAGCAGCAGCAGCAGGAGCAGCAGCAGCAGCAGGGGGGGGCGATGGGAGAGGAACAGCAGGAGTGGCAGGAGGAGGAGTCGACGGAGACGCGCCTGCAGCACGTGTGGCAGCCGCTGCCGCATCAGCAACACCAACATCAGCAGGCGTCATTGCTGCAGCAGCAGCAGCAACGAGGGCCCCCACAACCGCGCTTCCCATCGCAGCAGCTGCAGCAGCAGCTTCCTTCTGCTCCTTCAGCACAGCAACCGCAGCAGCAACCGTGGCAGCAGCAGCCGCGAGGAGGGCACCC
>NW_013573534.1:9417-17954 GCF_000499745.2 Eimeria mitis
CAGCAGCAGCAGCGGTTTCCTTCTGCTCCTTCAGCACAGCAACCGCAGCAGCAACCGTGGCAGCAGCAGCAGCGAGGAGGGCACCCGCAACAGCGCTTCCCGTCGCAACAGCTGCAGCAGCAGTTTCCAACTGCTCCTTCAGCACAGCAACCGCAGCAGCAACCGTGGCAGCAGCAGCAGCGAGGAGGGTACCCACGACAACGCTTCCCGTTGCAACAGCAGCAGCAGCGGTTTCCTTCTGCTCCTTCAGCGCAGCAACCGCAGCAGCGACCGTGGCAGCAGCAGCAGCGAGGAGGGTACCCACGACAACGCTTCCCGTCGCAACAGCAGCAGCAGCAGTTTCCTTCTGCTCCTTCAGCGCAGCAACCGCAGCAGCAACCGTGGCAGCAGCAGCCGCGAGGAGGGTACGCACGACAACGCTTCCCATCGCAACAGCAGCAGCAGCAGTTTCCTCCTGCTCCTTCAGCGCAGCAACCGCAGCAGCGACCGTGGCAGCAGCAGCAGCAAGAACTGCAGCAGCTTCCTCCTGGTGGTTCTTCTTCTCCCGCTGGGAAGCGATCCTTTGCTGATGTGGTTGCTAAGTCGGGGGGAGACGGACCTCCTTCTATTCCGCTTCTATCTCCTCCTGATCCTGCAGCAGCAGCAGCAGCAGCAGAAGCAGCGGCAGCAGCAGCAGCTGCTGCTGCTGCCGCGGCTGGAAGATCAGCTCCTGCTTCTACGTCGGAGCCCTCCCTTTATGCTCATTGGCAAGAGAGCCAGCCAGATAGCCAGGCATCTACCGCGCTCGCTCAAGAGCTAGCAGCAAAGCTAGCTACAGAGCTAGCTGCCTCTCCTGCTCCCACTACACCTGGCGCACCGCCCGAGGTTGGCCAGGTAGCTCTTCAGCTAGCTAGCCAGCTAACTGAACAGCTAACTATTAGTATCACCACCAAGATAGCTGCCTTATCTTATCTTTCTGCCCCCCCTCCTCCTGTCCATGCACGCTGGCCTTCCCCGCACCCGTCATTTGAGCCGCCACTGGAGCAGGAGCTTCAGCGACAGCAGCTACTGGAGCAGCTCCAGCAAGTGCAGGAACTGCAGCAGCAGATCGAGGAGATCGAGCAGCAGCAGCAGCAGCAGCAGCACCACCACCACCACCAGCCGCAGCACCAGCAGAAGCAGCACCAGCAGCAGCACGAGTGGCATCAGCAGCAGGAGCAGCAGCAGCAGCAACAGCAGCAGCAGCAGCAGCGGCAGCAACAGCGGCAGCAACTGCAGCAGCAGCAGCAGCAGCAGCAGCAGGAGGAGCAACAGCAGCAGCAACTGCAGCAGCAGCAACAGCTGCTGCTGCTGCAGCAGCAGCTGCTGCAGCAGCTGCAGATGCAGCAGCAGCAGCTGCAGCAGGAAGAGATGGAGCAGCAGCAGCTGCGGCTGCTGCAGTTACAGCTGCAGCAGGTGGGGGAGCAGATACGCGAGCTGCAGCAGCAGCTGAGCCGTCAAGCGAGCGGTCATCAAGGGTTGCTGCCGAGCCTTCCGGGTGTCGGGCCTCTGCCAGGGTTTGGGCTACCCCCACAACCACCGCATCAGCAGCAGCAGCAGCAGCAGCAACAGAAGCATCATCCTTATTCTTCTCCTTTGCAGCAGCAGCAGTATCCCCATCAATATACACCTGGACCCTGGGGGCTACCGCTTGCTGCTGGCGATGCTGCTGATGAGGGAGACAGTTTGTCCGGTGCCTCCATACCTCTGTCTACTTCTTCGTCGGCAGCAGCATCAAGCAGCCGGTTTGCTGCTACTGCTGCTGCTGCATCTTCTTATTCTCCTTTTACTGCTGGAGAATCAGGCCGGCATCCCTCTTATTCAGATTCTTTCTATCCTTCTCCCCCTTTCTTCCCACCTCCACAATACCCCCAAGACGCAGGAGCAGAAGAAACCGCAGCAGCAGCAGCAGCAGTAGCAGACGATGATGAATGGGGAGGCGTCTTCTCCCCGGTTTCAAGTGTAGAGCCAGAAAGCAGCGCCCCCTTGTCAGCGTTTATGGGTGTAGAAAGCGGAATGCCTCTGCCTGAACCTATGCCAGAACCCTCGTTTTTTCCTGGTGATGATGAGCAGCAGCATCAGCCGCCGCTGCCCACAGTTTTCAAGGGTGTAGAAAGCGGAATGCCTCTGCCTCCGCCAACGCCAGAACCCTCCTTTCCTTTTGCTTCTGTTGATGAACAGCAGCAGCAGCAGCAGCAGCAGCAGCAGTTGCACCCGCCTGAGGGCTATTGGGGAACACGGGGCTGGGGAGATGACGGCAGCAGCAGCAGCAGCGGCAGAAGCGGCAGCAGCAGCAGACCATAAGTGCATCTGTTTGATTCAGCAGCAGCAGCAGCAGCAATGATATTCGGTAAATGAAGATGTTGTATAAATGGAATTGTTTCCTTTGGTAGCGGTCTGTTTATCTCCGTTCCGTCGCTGCAGCAGATTAGGGTTTAGGCATACAGGTATCTTCGGCTGTAGCTGCAGCAGCTGGGGTTACTGCTGCTGCTGCTACCGCCGCAGCAGCTGGGATGTTTCTGCAGCAGCAGCAACAAACCCAGCGGCTGCAGCGGAAGCAGTGATGAAGATGCCGAGGTGCTTGTGACAAATTTCAGCTGCAACTGCTGCTGCAGCACCTTCTGCTGCAGCATCTGCTGTAGCAAGACTTGCTGCTGCAGTGCGTGCTGCTGCAGCACGTGCTGCTGCATCATCTGCTGCAGCTGCACCGCTTGCTGTTGCACCTCCTGCTGCAGCACCATCTGCATATATTATATATATATATATATATATATATATATATATATATATATATATATATATATATATATNTCTGTATATATTATATATATATATATATATATATATATATATATATATATATATATATATATATATATATTGCATTTATATTTATTTATATACATATAATTCTCACAATTATACTGCACCAAACTTCATACTATAGGCGTATAAATAAAAAGTCGGAATAAATAAATAAATAAACAAGTTTATTTATTTGTTTATTTATTTTTTTTTAATTTTGCGCCGCATCAGCCGAATTTATATTTAACTGATTTCGTTATTATATCTTCTTTCCGTCCCTATTGCGTTTTATATTTGAGTTATTCGTTTTAAAAACGGAATTTAATCACAAACAAATAATTGTTTATTCGACTATTGTCTCATTAATTCTTCTCTATCTTTCTCTCTGTCTCTTCATGTTAATCTGTCTTTGCTTGTTTAGATGTTCGCGCTTACGTCCCTCCATCCATCCCTCTTCCGTATTTCTCCTTTTATTTGTTCTATCTTTGTTGTTTTCGTGTCTTTTGTTCTTTGTCTGCTTCTCTGTTTGTTTGTCTTTTATTTATTTCTTTTATTATTTGGTTTCTTCACTTTCACCATATTCTCTTTTGTTCTATCCTCCTCTTTGGTTCCTTCTCTCTTCTTCGCTGCTCTAAATTCAGCTTGTAGGGGTTAGAATTTAGGGTTTAGGGTTTGCAGACCATATTATTTTCGTGTTTTGTGTATAGGGTTTAGGACCTAGACGCCTTTTACGTTCACGGCGTTTAGGTCTATAGTTTAGGGTGTAGGGACTAGGGTCTAGGGTTTAGGGTTTAGAGCAATAAGAGGAAATAAATGTTACTGGGATTTAGCTATGGCCTACGCAACGAAGAGAAAAACCATAGACCCTAACGCCTAAATCCTAAACCCTAATAGCTAGACCCTAAGATATGGATTGCTGCAGCACCCAATCAAACGATGCTCTCTCTAGCAAAATAACTATATATAAACAATATATATATGGTGTGGCGAGGATCCTTCAAGACGACACAGTTCCTATGGCATGGTCTGCCTCCAGTTAGCACAGGAACATTCAACTGACCTTGATAGGCAGCCTGCACGCAAATACAAAAGCTACATAAATATCTACAGCGATACAGCATGCAGTAAAGGAAGCTTCATCGTTTTTTCTCGTGCTCACATGTGAGGCATGCTTGCATCACCAAAATGCAGCCTGTCGCCCTGCACGTTCTTTCAGGTTGCCTCCTCCCCCGAAACCCCAGGACCTGCCTGAACGCCCACGATGGCTGGTGAGCTCAAGTCTTTGGCTTCATTGCATCTCGCTTTACTCCTTTGATAAGGCCCGAGAGCAAGCGTTATACTTGGTAGCACTGCGTGATTTATCGGGTCAGCTGTGTGAAGGAACCCCACCCCCACAAGGTGGCCTCATGCACTGCTGAAAAACAGTACAAAGTAACATGAAATAAATTACAATCCATTTTCTTTCCTTAAGCAAGCTCTCCTTCAAATTTCAGCAATTACCCTTCGGCAAAATGGAAATTGATTATAACCCGCCCACAGATGGGGACAAGGAAGACGGACTGGGGCCTCGTCGAGCAAAATCCAGCTGTGTTTCGGCAGCCAAAACCGGAAAAACTGCATTCCCAAACGTAATCGGGGATGAATGCCTCTGAGCGTGCCGTCAATAGCGATATGATGGGCACCGGGAAACAGATGCTGTTGACGAGCTCCTTAGTTTCCTAGACTTACACCTTCGCCTACAAAATGGACCGGAAGAACTCCAGTTACTACTAGCTTCTTCCTTATTAGAAGGGGATGCACGGCTATGGTGGCTATATTTAAGCAAAGGCTCTGCCTTGCCGGAGCCTATAAGATCCATGCAGGCCTTCCGAAATGCGCTGCGCTGCAGCTTTATCTCGATGTCTGCAGGCTATGGCANATAAGATCCATGCAGGCCTTCCGAAATGCGCTGCGCTGCAGCTTTATCTCGATGTCTGCAGGCTATGGCAAAACTGAGAAGAATTAAGCAAAGGGAATTCGCGATAGAGCTTTACACTGCGAAATGTCAGTCCTTGATTAACTGAAGTCCTATGGTGGATCGGGAGCTGCTCTATAATTAGTTTATAGCAGGGCTCTGCCCTGGTGAGAGGCAATCAGTAACAGGCTGCGATGCGGTCAGGGAAATAAATTATGGGTGAATGAGTGGAACTTGCTGACATGATGGGGTAGCTTGGCAGAAAAGAAAGGAAAAATGCCACTTCCACAGCCTTAGCCGAGAAGGAAGCAAGCGGACCTGCGGATGATCCTGATTTTGATCCTACGGATATTTGGACTGTGTATACAAGACCAGCCGAAAGGGAGTTTAGAAGCAATAACAGACAGCAGACCGTGAATTCAACACCGAGAAAGGAAGAACGATATACCGGACAGCGCATATTATTCTTTTGCAATAAATAGGGTCACGTACTTCGAGATTTCCGGCCTATGAAGATGGGTACGGAAGAATTGAAGGCAAACCTCGACGAGCGACGCCAGGGGAACGAGCAGTCAGGGAAACGGTNATGGGTACGGAAGAATTGAAGGCAAACCTCGACGAGCGACGCCAGGGGAACGAGCAGTCAGGGAAACGGTCGGGACCCCACACTCCGTGCGGCGCAGTGATGGGGCCGCAACAGGTAACGGCTGCAGGCCTAAATCCGCGCCGAGTCAATTCAGTGCTTGTGCAAGTACGTGTTAAGTGGCAAGTGTTACTAGCCGCAATCGGTAAGGGATGCGAAGTGGATCTGATCTCAGAAGCCACAGCAAAGTGGTGAAGCCTACATACCAACTCGTTGGCCCAACCTCTGAGGCTACGGTTCGAAGATGGTAGGCAGGGCGCAAGAGTCGGCAAACGTACCAGCGTAAATTGCTCTCTTAGGTCGAAAACAGGGCGCATTAATATGATGAGGGGCTTCTGCGTTGAACCAGTTCACCACAAGATAATCGTTGGCATGCCGTGGGCGACCCAGTGGAACGCGCAAATGCGTTCGCCTGATGACGCCATATGGGTCTTCGCGCCAGGAGGTGGTGAGAGTTTGCGCCTCTCAGAGCTCTCAACAGCATCTGCATCCTCTATGATCAGAGAAGCAGCAACTGTGCCCCAAGGAGAGCGGAGTGTGGGGACTCTCATGCAGTGCAGAGGCACTGAAGGAAACGGCGGAGATACGCATGCAATCAGTCTCGACAGTTTCGCAAAGGCGGCAGTCTTGCGGCATTCGATCCAGTTAACACCCGACGAGCGGCAGAAGTGGGCAAAATTGAAGGAAGAGTTCTCGGTTGTACTCAATAACAAAGGGTTACAGGCGGGCAGGCCGCCCGCGTGGCGCTTAATGGACCGCATCGGCTTATTCCCGGCTCAGCCTCAAGCTTACTTGCTAGCTGCTAGCGTCCGCACATCTTGAGGAGGGATCTTAGGGGCAGGCAGGTGGAACTCTAAGAAAAGCTGGCGTTCAGACTTCAACTAGCTCCTGTGGGAACAACCCCGTGCTGATGAATAAAACGGGCGGCAAGTGGCGCATGTCGACTTCTGTTTCACTGTGATATTGTTGGGGTGCTTCAGCCTGACGCACAGGATTGACGGAAGTCTTGACAGTTTACAGGGTTCAGCGGTATACTCTTTATTTGACTTCGCTGAAGCATTTTTGCAGATATCAATTAATCTGGAGAACAGATACAAGGTGGCATTCCACACCGGCACCCGCAAGTAGGAGTACACCTGTGTGCTCTTTGGACTCGTCCATGCACCTGCCAAACTGCAGCGGCGGGCTAACCACGATTTCTTGGGACCAATCGCTGAAGGGTGGATGGTAATATACGTGGATAGTGGGCTAGTCTTCAGCCGAAACCCACAGGAACACTTGCAGGACCTCCAACGGGCGCTGCAACTAGTACGTGAGAAGCTATGGTTCGTAAAAGCAAGAAGTATTCGTTTTTCATGCAAACAATCAGTGTCTTAGGGTTTTGTGTCTCTGCGGCAGGGCATGAACAAGATCCTGCTAAGATTGAGGAGATTCAGAGGTGGCCCCTACCGCTGTACACGCCGACAGGCGTTCAGAAGTCTTTCTTGCTCTCCTTATACTACTGCAATTTCGTCCCTGGATTTGCTCGCATTGGTGCCCCTCTACTCAATAGACTCACCAGGCAATGCCCGTTGCTCTGCGTTTTGTGCCCCCAGCGACAACACAAACGCAAGCGAAAAACACAATTGTGAGACGTAGTAAGGATTCAAGTTCCCTCGCACGATGGGGTGATGCGATTCCATAACACTGGAGGTACTGCGGGCCCTGTAAGCAGATGCGATGTGGGGAAATCCCTCAGTCCCTCACATGTTATGCTGGGATTTGTTCAAGATAACGTTAGAGTATTTCTCTTTAGTATAAATATTTGCAGTTACCTCTACGTATTACTAGGTTGTATCTCTGAAGGACTACGGTGGGACGCATCCTGTAGTGAGTACTCACTATAATCACGGCAACAATGCCGTGCTCGTTGTGAAATGAGTGAGGGTTGTATGAATAGTGGAAGTGTCTGTGAGCGCTTATTGATGTACATTGAATATAACATTGGTGAATGCATTAAACATTCTTTATGGAGTGACCATCGATATGATTATAGGAGAGGTTGGCATGAGCCTTGGTGCAAAAGGTATTGCAGCATGCTACGCGGTTTCCTCTCCCATCCCAGCCCCAAAGGCCGCAGTGCCGGTTCTATCGGGGTCGGGGGAGAACAATTTTGAAGAATAAACTGAGAGAACTAATTTCCTGAACCCTTGTTAGTTTGATATGCTGTTGTTAAGTATGATATATATTGCTTGCCAGCTCGCTATACTCAGCTGTGGGGTTCCCGGGATGGGCTCCACGGTAGTTCTTCAGAGACACAACCTAGTAATACGTAAAGCTAACTGCAAATGTTTGTACTAAAGAGAAATACTCTAAGTTATCTTGACCAGATCTCAGCATTGCATGACGTAGTGAGGGCTCTCCGCCACTTCTCATCAGCTTACAGGGCCCGCGTGCCTCTACTGTTATGACGCATCACCCCATCGTATGAGGGGACGTCAATGCATACTAAGCCTCACAATTGTGTTTTTCGTCTGCGTGTGTGTTGTCGTTGGGGGCACAAGAAGCAGAGCTGCTGGCCTGGACTAGTGCATCTACTGACGTGAGTGGGATCAAGTTCCGAGGGCTACATGATCCCTAAGGCCCCAAACTCCGCTTAGACTGGCCCTTCTGTAGGGGGTTATCTCACACTGGTTCCCATTCGCACATGCCAAAGGAAACGCGAGCAGTATGTAAAACGTCCACGAACCCGTGAACCTGAATGAGTTTCGGAAGACTGCGTACTTGAGGCGATCCCCTTGGAACATTTTCGGGCACTTTGGGTTTTCCCAGCAGACATCGGTGGCGTCGGTAGGTCCAAAACCACATGATTCCGGGTTCTGGGTCCTCTGCGTCCAGCTCGCTAGGCATGCCAAGCGCGGGAAATCTCCTATGGTTTTGTTCTAGGATGTTTCGGGGCTATTTATTTCCCCATAACGTATTTTCGTTTTCTTTAGGCTCCGTGCCATACATGCTGGCCAGTACCCACTCTGCTGCTTCCCATTTGCGACTGCGAACCCTTCCTTCGGGTTTCCTAGGAGCCCACTGTATTCCCCTATGAAGCTGATTATTCGGCGATTCGGATCAGTGTCCATTCAT
>NW_013573535.1:0-168 GCF_000499745.2 Eimeria mitis
ATGTGGTGCGTGGCTATAGTGGGGTGTATCACAGGAAGTGGGTGGCGCGGTCTGCGGCGACTGGTCTCTAAACACCGGTAGTTTGAGGTATGTTTGGCCTGCTGAGTCAGAGCGGTGCACTGTGTCCGTGTAGTATTGGGACTGGACATTTGGAGCGATTAACGAGGT
>NW_013573535.1:268-414 GCF_000499745.2 Eimeria mitis
GGCGGTGCACTGTGTCCGTGTAGTATTGGGACTGGACATTTGGAGCGATTAACGAGGTGCGTTCACAATGTGTAGCGTGCGGTCGTAAATGCGATGTATGAAAGGAGGTGAGTTGCGTGGCATGCGGCAGCCTGTCTTCCCACACC
>NW_013573535.1:514-714 GCF_000499745.2 Eimeria mitis
TGTGCGGTCGTAAATGCGATGTATGAAAGGAGGTGAGTTGCGTGGCATGCGGCAGCCTGTCTTCCCACACGGGTGGTTTGAGCAATCTTCGCATTCTGAAGCAGAGTTGGGGATGTACCTGTAGAATATCAGAGGGGACATTTCCAGAGATGGCAGGCGAGGGGGTAGCCGTGTACGGCGTGTGGCAATATATATTGTGT
>NW_013573535.1:749-1421 GCF_000499745.2 Eimeria mitis
CTGATGCCTGCGGCTCGATGCACATTTGCCTTTTGGAGCAGATGGGGTGTTGGGCATTTGTTGGACGGGATTGGATGGTTGCAGGGAGAGCGCTACGGTGCTATTCTGAAGCAGCATAAGGTACTGGAGGTGTTGATTGCGGAAGAACATATGTGCAGGAAGAGTAACATGTTGCGTCCACACTGTACGCATTGTAGCGCTACATGCGGCGTACCACAGGAGGTGCGTTCTGGTATGACGTAGGCTCGCATTATGAAGCAGAGCTGAGCATCGGACTGTTTGCGTACGCTACCTGGCATCCACGCGGAGAGCAACGAGGTGCGTTCACTATCTATGGTGCGTGGCTATAGTGGGGTGTATCACAGGAAGTATGTGGCGCGGTCTGCAGCGGCCGGTCTCTAAACACCGGTAGTTTGAGCTAGGTTTGGGCTGCTGAGTCAGAGCGGTGCACTGTGTCCGTGTAGTATTGGGACTGGACATTTGGAGCGATTAACGAGGTGTGTTCACAATGTGTAGTGTGCGGCCGTAAATGCGATGTATGAAAGGACGTGAGTTGCGTGGCCTGCGGCAGCCTGTCTTCCCACACGGGTGGTTTGAGCAACCTTCCCATTCTGAAGCAGAGTTGGGGATGTACCTGTAGAATATGAGAGGAGACATTTCCAGAGATGGCAG
>NW_013573535.1:1521-1587 GCF_000499745.2 Eimeria mitis
GCATTCTGAAGCAGAGTTGGGGATGTACCTGTAGAATATGAGAGGGGACATTTCCAGAGATGGCAG
>NW_013573535.1:1791-4084 GCF_000499745.2 Eimeria mitis
GTGCACGGCGCACAGCGTGTGCTAGTACTGTATCTTTCATATTCCGCAGGAGGTGCGTACAGTGGCTCATGATCGCTGTCCGTACAGATCTGTGGCTTTAGCTGCGCTCGCACTGTACAGTAGCAGAAGGTACTGGAGGTGTTGAGTTTGAAAGCACATATTTGCGGGAAGAGTAACAGGTTGCGTCCACACTGTACGCATTGTAGCGCTACATGCGGCGTAACATAGAGGTGCGTTCTGGTATGACGTAGGCTCGCATTATGAAGCAGAGCTGAGCATCGGACGGTTGCATACGGTACCTGGCGAGCGCCGCGCACGATGGCTTGCAAAGTGTTGCTTAATTTCTTGGTGAGCTAGAGTGGTTTCGCCTGCCTGCTCTCTGTGTGGGGAGCAATAGGTCTACGAAATGGCAGTTCTCAGCATGAGCTGAAGTGATGGAAGGAGTCTGATATGTGCTAGCCCGACCGTCCCGATGCTTTTGGAACGCTTTTTTGTGGTGTATGAAGCGCTGTTCTGGATTCATGTTTGTAACGTTGTTCTACATAGACTCCCGTATGTATATATTCAGATACTGTATGTGATTGAGACATGTATGTTTGTTTTTTTTTATCGCTGCAATGCTTTGAGACCCTGAAAGTACTAAGAACAACTCAAGAGGCAGGCGTGCTCGGTGAAGTGTCGGGGGGGGCTAACTATCGCTGGCCCTCTCGTTAAACTCCTGCCATATTTTGTGACTCGCCTTCTGTGATGTTCACTTCGTATTGGCATTCGGAGACTAGTGGAAAGGTTGTGGAACCTTCGCCATAGTTACACCACAAGATAGAATGCGTGCGCCTCCTGATTATCCAATGCCCAAAGACGTAAAGCTCTGTGCAGGACTACAGGGAAATCTTTCCCCGCCAGGCCGTTTGCTAACCGCTATAGTTATGTTCGGCAAACTTCGGCACATGATGGTGTGTGAGTGATGCCACGCCTGAACGATGGTTTGGACAGTTCTAAACTTAGTATATGGGTGACACACAGAACGTTCTGCTTATTTCTTTGTTCTCATCTGTATTGGTGGCCTGTTTCTGGCATCGTGGCCACCGTGGCAGGCTATGCTTGCTCTATCTTTACACCTACAATCCAGGTAAGGCTGACGTTTCCATTTGACATGAACCACAGAGGCCGCTTCAAGTGACGCTCAGGCCTTTCTATTTTGTGTGACCGCCTGTCCATTTTGAGCGGACTTGATATTTGATTCCACAGACGATCTTTGCCTTCAGGAGAAAAGTCATCCATACACTTTGTTTTTCACCACAGTGTGGTGCGGATTTGAACAACCCGATGATGATCAAGAAGAGACGGAAGTAACCGTACGAAAAACAGCCGTTTTCCCCAGTGCCTGCTGAAGTGCATAACGGGTTGGCCAACATTCCAGCGCTTTGAAGCGTATGGCGGAAGCTGCATTTGGGCCAGTTTACCCAAGATGTTTGTTGAAGTGAGTACGTCCGCGCTGTTTGCGGCTCGCTTTACTTTTGTTGCGATCGAGAGAAAGCTGCGCAATGCAGGATTAAACGCCTGGCACACACGGTTGGAAAGCCTGAGCGTATATTTCCAAAAGTGCACTTTATGCCAAGGGGCAACTACTTTTAGCTAGGCACAAGTCTCACGATGGAATTTTTGTATCAACCAATTTTCAAGCGTTTAGTCTAATATGCCTCCCGAATTCAATAGTCTTCAAGCAGAAAGCATAGCGCTTAAAGGTTTGGGGATTGGTATTCGGGGCTCAAAATTAAGGGTGTAGCCTTTAGGAATGAGGCTCAGCGCTTGTAGTTAAGGATTTAAAGTTAAGGCTTCAGTATCTACATATCCAGGGTTTAGGGCTAAGGGTCGAAACCTTTATCGTCTAGTTGTAGGGTTCTACGTGTAGGGGTTGAGGCTATCCGGCAGCTCACAACGCATGCCTACTCTTCCCAGTCTCCGACGCCTCCATCGTCCTTTCGTTAATCCTTGCCCTGGTCTACAGTCTCTGCAATAAGAAAAACTCTGATGCTGCTGTTTAGGGTTTAGGGTTTAGGGTTTAGGGTTTAGGGTTTCTAGGGTTTAGGGTTTCTAGGGTTTAGGGTTTTAGGGTTTAGGGTTTAGGGTTTAGGGTTTAGGGTTTCTAGGGTTTAGGGTTTCTAGGGTTTAGGGTTTCTAGGGTTTAGGGTTTCTAGGGTTTAGGGTTTCTAGGGTTTAGGATTTCTAGGGTTTAGGGTTTCTAGGGTTTAGGGTTTCTAGGGTTTAGGGTTTCTAGGGTTTAGGGTTTCTA
>NW_013573536.1:0-1432 GCF_000499745.2 Eimeria mitis
GCTGCTGCATATACACCCCATAAAGGCCAAATACATGCACCCCAAAAACAAATAAAAAAAGAAGAAAAAAAAAATAAAAAAACAGATAATTCTAATTACGTTGCAAATGCCTCCGTCGGTAAAGATCTTCTCCAGATGTTTGCAGCCTGAAAAAGAACAAATTAAACTTTATTTTATTTTATTTTATTTTTTTTTTTTTTAATTCTTTTCGCTTACTTCACCCGTGAGAGGCCTTCTAAATTAAGCAGAGTAGGAGCGGTGCCGCATATCTTTCATTAGATACAACATCATTAATATCTTTATCTTTAGTCTGAGTAGGTTTAGTTGTATTTTTTTTAGCTTTCGCTGTTAATATTTTTTCATTTCTAGCTTTCTATATTGTGTTTTTTTTCTTACGAGCTTTCGTTAGTTTAAGTGGAATTCTCTTTGAGCTGCACTGACGCAACAAACTAAGATAATAGGAGGATGCAACAAGCGAAATCTCTGCGGCGTGTGCGGCAATGCATATTATGGAGCTGTGAAAAAAAAAAACACGAAAATGAAGGAGCGGCCTCTGCGTGGCTTCAAACGACACAGCTGAAACAACCCTGTATATACCTAGAGAGAAAGTAAGTGGAAAGCCGAGAAAATAGAGAGAAAGTAAGTGGAAATACGAGAAAATAGAGTTGCATGCGTTCTGCGAGTGATGCGTGCATTCTTAGAAAGAATAAGATGCAGAAGAAATGATGCAGAATGGTAGTGAACGATTCAACTGGAAACCGTTGTTCGTGAATGTTTGCAAGCTGCCTATACACCTGAAACGCCGACGGAAAGCTGCGAATTTCTTCGTAATTTCATGAATAAAAAGATGAATATTTTTGCAGAAAAGACTGCAGAATGTTCCTTTTCATTGAAAATACAAATGAAACCGAAATTGGTGCATCTTCTCCTCCTACAGGCGTCTGGGGTTTCAGCTATTCGTTCTATGCTGCTTGCTGGCGCGCCGCGAAACTTGAACGGCTTAGAGGTATACAGCAGTTACCAGTATTATTTTGAAAAAAATAAACATTTCTATGAACTACTTTCACAAAATATTTATTCTCTTTTGCAGAATGGACCCGTAGAAAATATAATTCCCGCTTCCTGGCGGCGGCCTGGGGGCGTAGAAACGTTTCAGCTTCCCTTCGGTGCGAGTTGAATTGTTCTGATCTGTTCTTATTTTTGAGGAATACGGAGTAATTTTAATTAATTTTGACGTTTTTCTGCTTTTCAGAGCCTTTGAGAAGACCAAATGCAGCAGAAAATTTAATTAATCAACAGTTTCCACTTCCCAGCGGCTACGCTATTCCTTACGTGTTTCCTGAACGTGAATACAGATTAAGCGAACAACAGGCTGGGGGAGGCATCCCGGTTGCAGGTGCGTGTTTAATTAATAAAATAAACCTTTACATAT
>NW_013573536.1:1532-1688 GCF_000499745.2 Eimeria mitis
AGAATATTTTCGCAGAAAAGACTGCAGAGTGTTCCTTTTCATTGAAAATACAAATGAAACCGAAATTCGTGCATCTTCTCCTCCTGCAGGCGTCTGGGGTTTCAGCTATTCGTTCTATGCTGCTTGCTGGCGCGCCGCGAAACTTGAACGGCTTAG
>NW_013573536.1:1719-2301 GCF_000499745.2 Eimeria mitis
CATGAACTACTTTCACAAAATATTTATTCTCTCTTGCAGAATGGACCCGTAGAAAATATAATTCCCGCTTCCTGGCGGCGGCCTGGGGGCGTAGAAACGTTTCAGCTTCCCTTCGGTGCGAGTTGAATTGTTCTGATCTGTTTTTATTTTTGAGGAATACGGTGTAATTTTAATTAATTTTGACGTTTTTCTGCTTTTCAGAGCCTTTAAGAAGACCAAATGCAGCAGAAAATTTAATTAATCAACAGTTTCCACTCCCTAGCGGCTACGCTATTCCTTATGTGTTTCCTGAACGTGAATACAGATCAACAGAACAACAGGCTGGGGGAGGCATCCCGGTTGCAGGTGCGTTTCTAATTAATAAAATAAACCTTTACATATTATTTTTATTTAGAATTTCGTGGGTTTCAACGGGAAACGCGCTGAATGATGCATTTATATTTCGTGCTTTCTCTGCGTTTCAGGCGTAGGGTACCAGAAAAGAACACAAGTCCCCTGCCATCCTGCTGGTAAGACCCTCAAACTTTACGCGTTTTGCAAGAAGAGATAAACTGCTTACAGAGGCAGACGGAGAGCCGCTTG
>NW_013573536.1:2401-2649 GCF_000499745.2 Eimeria mitis
TATTTATGTTTCATGCTTTCTCTGCGTTTCAGGCGGAGGGTACCAGAAAAGAACACAAGTCCCCTGCCATCCTGCTGGTGAGACCCTCAAACTTTACGCGTTTTGCAAGAAGAGATAAACTGCTTACAGAGGCAGACGGAGAGCCGCTTGCTGGGCTGCAGCAGCAGAATATAGAGTCAAAGAACGTTGTGTATTCTGATAGCCCCCCATACGGGTACGAGCGGGTGTTGAAACCATAGAAACCCAAC
>NW_013573536.1:2749-4084 GCF_000499745.2 Eimeria mitis
CATTTATGTTTCATGCTTTCTCTGCGTTTCAGGCGTAGGGTACCAGAAAAAAACACAAGTCCCCTGCCATCCTGTTGGTAAGACCCTCAAACTTTACGCGTTTTGCAAGAAGAGATAAACTGCTTACAGAGACAGACGGAGAGCCGCTTGCTGGGCTGCAGCAGCAGAATATAGAGTCAAGGAACGTTGTGTATTCTGATAGCCCCCCATACGGGTACGAGCGGGTGTTGAAACCATAGAAACCCAACAAACTCGATGAATGCATGCATATATTTGCATAAGCTCTATGCTTGCATGCAAGTATTTGCATATGTTGTATGCATATATCCCCATATTTGCAAAAGTTGAATGCATGCATGCACGCATCTGTATACGATACAAAAACCTATTTCAAGTATTTATCAGGCTAGTGCCCGTCGGCAAGACTCGCCTCGAGAAAACTATCCGGCTGTATACCCCTCCTTCTCCTCCTTTTCAGCAGTCTTTGCATGCGCCTGAAGCAGCGAAACGCAGAAGAACACTAAAGGAGGTGCTNCTCCTCCTTTTCAGCAGTCTTTGCATGCGCCTGAAGCAGCGAAACGCAGAAGAACACTAAAGGAGGTGCTGGGGGGGTTCATGCAGCTGCCGATGCACAGCCTTGTCGGGGGAAAGATGCTATAAATTCCCTCATTTTAAAGAGAGAAAAACACAAAAAACTATCAATTAAACATAAAGAAAGAAGACAAAACACCTCTGCTTTCGCTAGCTTCTGTGGGGGCCCCCAGCTCAGCCTGACTGACCCCGGCAGCTGCTGCCGCCCGTCACAGGCACATTTCTGGCGGAACAAAGGAGAAGAAATTTGTTTTTAAAATGCATTGAATTTGAATTAAAATGATTTTAATTCGTTTTTAATGAAGAAGAAATACATAAAAACACAAATACCCCCAAGGTCTCCCACCGCCTTCCCCCCACCAGTCCGCCGCCGACGACAGCAGGACCACCCGTCTTTGGCGCCTTCTTTTTCTTCTTTTTCTTTGCAATTTTTATTAAATTCATTTAAAATATCATTTTAAATTATTCTAGAACTTTCAAACGACTTAGCTGAGACGCTGGGGCCCCCCTCACCGCCCGTGCTCGGCTATCACCGCCGGCTTTCTCCTGAGGGGCCCCTGACAGACACAACAAGGCAGCAGCAGCTGCTGCTTCAGCTGCTGCTGCTGCTGCTGCTGCTCTTCCTGCAGTCATTCTATCCAACCCTGCAGCATCAGACAAACCGGAACTTGCAGCAGCTTCACCTGCCGAGCTGCAGCAGCACAGCTGCAGCAGCAGCGTGCAGAAGCAGCAGCAACTGCTGCA
>NW_013573537.1:0-421 GCF_000499745.2 Eimeria mitis
CCAAGTCATCAGGGAGTTTCCAGACCTCATTGAAAATATTTCGAACTAAACTCTCAGCCGGTTGTAAACACCTTATTCAGCAAACATAGCTGTCGAGGGCGGGGTTCTTGCTAAGAGAAAGGACCCTTTTTAGCGTATGCGCACCTGTCGGTTTCTCGTAAGCGAAGAATCAGAAGACCTTGCGACTCACTGGGCTCAGAATTGCCTAGCCAATTAAAAATATATTGGCACGTTCTAGATTTGAACGAGTGAATGGACGCACAACCAGATACTTTGCAGGTGCAACATTGGGGGGCGTGCTTCATCCCAGCGGACGATGGTCGACATATATTGTCAGGTTCGAAACTCGGAGGCAGCACACTCCCCGCATGTCAATTCGAGTCCAAAGGTATCTGTTCGAACAGCTCGTTGTGTGTGATGT
>NW_013573537.1:679-1409 GCF_000499745.2 Eimeria mitis
CTTATGCACTGCGTAAAGGCGCACTGTGCTTTCAATTTCTCGTAGTAACTCTACGAGCTGTTGCCTTCGCGATGGTGGGCGCGGTCGAGTGCACGGTAGCGTTCAGGCCCTCGACCTCTCGTCAGCCTAGCGAAATTATAAAGTAGGATTAATTTGCTGATAATGGACTGGAGGGGGGGGGAAAGCGGTGTTTTATTCAACTCTGCGGTACGCCTTGGTGTAGCACCACGCCTTGGTGTAGCACCGAGAGTGTGCGCTGTAGCGCTGGGATGGTTGATATAATAAAAAGAGCCCCAGGCGGCATCACACACATGAGAATTCTTCAAACTTATTACACTGCTAACGTTTTAACCTTTGTCTCGATTTAATATTGCGTCGATCTCGCACATGTGTGTTAAGCGTCTTCTTTCGACTGTGGGTCCCCTTACCGCTGAAGCCGTCATTTCTATTCGGCGCAGCCTGTCTAATAACGAAGAGGCGTTTCGTTTCAGATGCCTCTCAATAGAAGAGGGGGAAATTACTCCATATGCAGCAATTTCCGCTAGCTCAACGGCTTTCTAGTCATGGCGAATGTATATCGATTATTTTTGAGAAAGCGTCTAGCAGCCGTACAGCGGGATGAGAGCCATATGTTGTAGCCCAGTGAACGTTTCAATCCTCCCCTTCTCGCATCCGCAAATGCCCTTGACCGCTGAGGCTCGTACCTGCATTCCATCAATGCAGGTACGAG
>NW_013573537.1:1631-3037 GCF_000499745.2 Eimeria mitis
ATGATAGAGTAGAACGGTAGATAATGCGACGCAGTACGTTCCCAAATCATTAAGCGCAGATAAAGCAGAAGAAACTACCGCAGCAATACAATTGGGGTGCAGCAACTCTGACCGGAAAACGCCAGAGTTCTGGCTTTATAGGTTCGCATGCTGCAACACACAAGATCCGTGGAAAGCCTATAGTAGCCACAATTGCCCCTACATACCAATACAGAGTGGTTGCGGTATCCGTTGTGAAACCAGTATGCTTCCCAGTACCCTGCAATGCTGCTACGCACTTAGGAGCAGAACTGCTCCTGGGGGACTCGCTAGCGTTGCACCTGGAGCTCCTGTTCGTTAGCTGTTACTTTTAATACATCTCGTGGTTCTAGGAGGCTAAATTGTTGGCATTGTCTCTATCCTATATACTGGTCACCGCGAATTTACGGAGTCGAGCATTTTGGGACTTCGCTATATACGCCATGCTATGCAGTTCAGGCAGCACGTCAGAGGTAGCAAAAGTATACACAATAACTGCAGGGATGAAAATGCGTTTCATCATCTTAGTAACAACAATACTCCCTCCCTCCGATCAACCTACCGGCAGCAACCAGCCCCACCACACTCTAGCTGTATGAAAAGGGAGGCAACAAGTCATTTCAAGCATTAACTGTTTGAAGACTATAATACCTTTGTAATATATTAAGAGGTTACAGGCGGAAATACTGTAATTTTGTGCAAGATATTAAGAGCTTACAGGGTGGCCTTGCGTCTGGTGCAGTAGCTATGCGCAGCACTGCAGCGGTCTGCATGGAGTTTCGCTAGTCGAATCCTTCGCCGTGCAGAAGATCGAACTTACCTCGCCATGAGGAATGCAATACCTGCATTCTTTCTACAGAACTATCACTGATGAAGGAGTAAGTTGTATCACACAGGAATACTTATCAGAAAGGCGTATGAGCCAACTGAAGTTGGCCGCCAGTCTTTCCAGGTGGGGCTTCGCCGGCTTCCCGGGCAGGCAGCAGCATCGCTTACACTTCCTTCATGTACCCGGACACCCATTTTTTATTATCTCTAAATATATCTTGTTCAGACTGGAGCAGTATAGAGTATGCCCTCCTCTGGCTAGCTTTCCTGCAAGCCCCCACAGACGCCGCTTCCCACAATCGACGGTATTCTAACGGGTGAAAACCGTCGTTATCGGAGAAGCGTGTAGAAAACAAGTATTCTTTCATTTCTTCCTGCTGCTTTCTTCGGAACATTGTGGCATATGGAGCATCTACAGACTGATTTGCCTCACGCATAGCCAGTGGTGAGACCAGTGGCTCTTAACAGCCTCGCTCAAGAGGCACACCGTCTTGGGGATGCACTACTGCATAGGATACTTTCACAGTTGAAGATATTCTGGATAAAGGAGTGGAAATAAA
>NW_013573537.1:3136-3482 GCF_000499745.2 Eimeria mitis
AGGACGGAGCAGCAGAGGCAACTTGGGGTTTGAAGAACCTCTTCCATGAGTGGCAACGACGGACCCGGAGCGGGGGATCCGCCCTCTTCTCCTACTGCTCCTTCGACTCAGGAGCCGTCCGTTTCTCGGCATTTGCCGAACGTTACAGCAGCAACAGCAGCTGCATCACAAAGAGAAACCACACTAGCTGAGAATGCTGAAGCCGGAAAGAAAACGGGAGGACTTTCAACAGCTGCAGCTGCTGCAGTAGAGAGAACGGCAGCACAAGCCGCTGCAGCCCAAGCAGCCGCTTCCTCTGCAAAAGGAGCAGCGGCTGCTGCCCAGGCTGCTCTCGCTGCCGGTGTAG
>NW_013573537.1:3696-3812 GCF_000499745.2 Eimeria mitis
TCAGGCACCTACTCAGTTGGAGGATTTTCTCGTCTCTCAGGGGCTGCGTGTCGCTCTAGCTCTGGAAGCTGCCGCAACTGCAGCGGCTGCTGCTGCCGATGCTGCAGCTCAAGTAG
>NW_013573538.1:3588-3920 GCF_000499745.2 Eimeria mitis
GCAGCAGCAGCAGCAGCAGCAAGAAGCAGCTACAACACCCCTCGCAGCTGCAGCAGCAACCCTCAGGCTCTGCTGCTGATGTGTGTATAGGGAGAAAAATAAATACAAATTTGTTTGTGTAGTTAATAAAAGACCTAGGTAAACAACAAGCAGCAGCAGCAGCTGCAGCAGCAGCAGCAGCTGCTGCTGCTGCTGCTGCTGCTGCCGCTGCTGCTGGAGCTGCCGATGCCCTGCCGCTGCTGCTGTCCTTGCTGCTGCTGCTGCTGCTGCTGCTGCTGCAGCAAAAGAGATTATACAAAACAAAAATTATAAAAGACAAAGCCATGTATAGT
>NW_013573539.1:0-1444 GCF_000499745.2 Eimeria mitis
GCTGGGGTGTATGTGTATGTTTGGGGTGTATGGATAGAAAAAGCAGCTACGAGCGTAGAATAAACGGCATAAATAAAATAAAAAGAAAATAATATATTTTTAATTGTTTTTATTTATTTATTTATTTATTTTCTAGCTGCCTATACACCCCAACACCATACAAAACCGCTCCGTCGATCCGGCTGCATCCTCCCCCCCCAGTGGTCTGGTGCGGTGCGGTAGTGGTGCTGCAGCAGTTTAGTTTTTGTGTATTTGTTTGTGTTTTTGTTGTGTATTTTATGTATAAAACAGTTTATTAATATTATTTTCTTTTTATTTTCTTTATTTTCTCTTTTTTATTGCCGCTTTCTGCTGCCTTTTCTCCCCCCTGCTGCTGCTCTCCTCTCTGGCTAGTCACGAGCACAGCACGCATCGTAGCTTGCTTGGTGGGGGGGGGGGTTTAGGGTTTTTGTTTGTGTCTGTGTTTGTGTTTGTTTGCTTTTACTACAGAAATAAATAAAAAATATAAATATATTTATCATGTTTTAATAGATTTCCATCCATAAATACCCACGCCACCAGCAGCAGCAGCAGCAGCAGCAACAGCAGCAGCAGCAGCAGCAGCAAGACGATACCGCAGCAGCTAGTACTACCATAGACAGACAGACAGCAGCAGCAGCAGCAGCAGCAGCAGCAACAACAAAGATAAAGAGGAGCAGTTTCTTCCCTCTTTTGTCTTTATTATAATATTATTATACACTAATAGTTGAGGGTTTAGGGTTTTTATTCTTTCTATACAAAAAAACAAATCGTTTTATCTGTGCATACACCCCAGCATCGACGTTGTGTATATCCCCCCCTCATCAGCAGTGCGGCTCCTCTTCTTTTTCTTTTTTCTGTGTCTTTGTCTTTGTTTTTATTTCTTTTTTCTTGGCTTGTCTTTGCTTTTTTATTTTCTTTTTCTTTTGCTGCAACAAATACATTCTTTTTTCTTTCTCTTTCTCTGTCTCTCGTTTTCTTTTTCTTTTTTTTTTCTGCGTCAGCAGGAGCACTCACTGTACAGACAGGAGACACTCAATTTACCCCCAATTCAACTGTCTCCTTTCTTTCTTTTTCTTCTTCTGCTGTCTCCTCCTCACCGGGTGTATAGGCAGCTCTCATAGGAGACAAACGCCGCCCCCGACAGGCCCCAAAGCAGCACAGGCAGTGCGCCAGCAGCAGCAGCAGCAGCAGCAGCAGCAGCAGCAACAGCAGCAGCAGCAGCAGCAGCAGCAGCAGACTGGGCTCAGGTACAGGACCCAGCGACAACTGCAACAACAACAGCAGCAGCAGCAGCAGCAACAACACTTGCAGCAGCAAAAACAAGGAGACAACAACAGCAACAACAACAACTAAAGAAAAACAAAAAAAATAAAAAAAAACAAAAAAAAAACAAAACAACAAGAGGAAAAACAATAATAAAAAC
>NW_013573539.1:1583-1814 GCF_000499745.2 Eimeria mitis
TCACCGACGACAATATCCTCCGCTTCAGGACGAAGGCCTGCCTCAGGCTGGTGCAGGGTTCCTGCAGCTTTGGCGACGAGTCCGTTGAGGGTTTAGGGTTTAGGGTTTAGGGTTTAGGGTTTAGGGTTTTTGTATATAGAGTATAATATTTTTTACATTCTTTGTCCCTTTCTCTCCTTCCTTTTCCTCCCTTTTTTTTTCACTTTTTTTTTTTTTTTTTTTTTTTTTTTT
>NW_013573539.1:1914-2017 GCF_000499745.2 Eimeria mitis
GCCCCTGGTTCTCCGCAGCAGCAACCCCAACCGCAACCCCAACCCCACCAACAGCAGCAGCAGCAACAGCAGCAGCAGCAGCAGCAGCAGCAGCAGCAGCAGG
>NW_013573539.1:2117-3309 GCF_000499745.2 Eimeria mitis
GGGTTTAGGGTTTATATGGTGTATATGCAGCCGCTGTCAGTATTCACACAGCCAGGTATGGACGCGCCGCTCTCCATACTACGCCTCTCCGGGTACCCGCCAGGAGAAGACAGAGGGGGCCCCCTCTCCCCCCCTGGGTGTATTGGGGGCCCCCCCAGCGGCGGGGGCCCCCCAGCAGCAGCAGGGGGGCCCCCAGGGGGGCCCACAGCAGCAGCATGGGTGTGCCTCTGTTTCTATGGGTGTATCCTCGCAGCAGCAGCAGCAGCAGCAGCAGCAGCAGCAGCAGCAAGGTTCCTCCTCCTCCCCCCAGCAGCAGCAGCAGCAGCAGCAGCAGCAGCAGGCCCCTGGTTCTCCGCAGCAGCAACCGCAACCCCAACCCCAACCCCACCAACAGCAGCAGCAGCAACAGCAGCAGCAGCAGCAGCAGCAGCAGCAGCAGCAGGCACGCGAGCCGCTGCTGCGGTATTTGCCTCTCTTATGCCCCAATATACAAATAGAAGGAGGCAAACTTATACGCGTCAAATGTCCCCGCGGCGTCAACTGTCCCTTTTCTCACTCTCTAGAAGAAGTAGCCTATCACCCTCTCGTGTACAAGGTTTGTTTTTATTTTTTTCTCTGTCTTTGTCTTTGTTTTTTTTGTTTTGTCTTTGTTTTTTTGTTTTTGGGTTTGTCTTTGTCTTTGTCTTTGTCTTTGTCTTCTGTCCCTTTTCTCACTCTCTAGAAGAGGTTGCCTATCATCCTCTCGTATACAAGGTTTGTCTTTGTCTTTGTCTTGTCTTTGTCTTTGTCTTGTCTTTGTCTTTTTGTTTTTGGGTTTGTCTTTGTCTTTGTCTTTGTCTTTGTCTTTTTGTTTTTGTCTTTGTCTTTGTCTTTGTCTTTGTCTTTGTCTTCTGTCCCTTTTCTCACTCTCTAGAAGAAGTAGCCTATCATCCTCTCGTATATAAGGTTTGTTTTTATTTTTTTCTCTGTCTTTGTCTTTGTTTTTTTTGTTTTGTCCTTGTTTTTTTGTTTTTGGGTTTGTCTTTGTCTTCTGTCCCTTTTCTCACTCTCTAGAAGAAGTTGCTTATCATCCTCTAGTATACAAGGTTTGTTTTTTATTTTTCTTTGTCTTTGTCTTTTGGTTTTTTTTTTTTTTCTTTGTCTTTGTCTTTTTGTTTTTGGGTTTGTCTTTGTCTTTGTCTTTGTCTTCTGT
>NW_013573539.1:3409-4080 GCF_000499745.2 Eimeria mitis
TGTATACAAGGTTTGTTTTTTTTTTATTTGTCTTTGTCTTTTGGTTTTTTTTTTTTTCTTTGTCTTTGTCTTTTTGTTTTTGGGTTTGTCTTTGTCTTTGTCTTTGTCTTCTGTCCCCTTTCTCACTCTCTAGAAGAAGTAGCCTATCATCCTCTCGTATATAAGGTTTGTCTTTGTCTTGTCTTTGTCTTTTTGTTTTTGGGTTTGTCTTTGTCTTTGTCTTTTGGTTTGTTTTTTTTTTTTCTTTGTCTTTGTCTTTGTCTTCTGTCCATTTTCTCACTCTCTAGAAGAAGTAGCCTATCATCCTCTCGTATACAAGGTTTGTTTTTTATTTCTTTGTCTTTGTCTTTGTCTTTGTCTTTTTGTCTTTGTCTTTGTCTTTGTCTCCGGGTTTGTCTTTGCTTTTGGGTTTGGGGTTTTTGTCTTTGTCTTTGTCTTTGTCTTTGGGTTTGGGTTTTTTTTTCTGTCTTTGTCTTTGTCTTTGTCTTTGTCTTTGTTATTGTCTTTGTCTTTGTCTTTGTGGTTGTTGTTTGTTTAATATAAGAGTTGTATTTTATCTGTGTCTACATCTGTCTCTCTTTCTCTGCTGCTGTTTCTGTCGCTTCTTCTTCGCCGCTGCTGCTGCTGCTGCTGCTGCTGCTGCTCCTGCTGCTGCTGCTGCTGCTGCTGCT
>NW_013573540.1:0-439 GCF_000499745.2 Eimeria mitis
GCAGCAGATCCTGTCCCGCTGTCTGCAGCAGAGGCGGAGACCCTCCGTACTGTATCCCTGCAGCAGCAGCAGCAGCAGCTGCTGCTGCTGCTGCTGCTGCTGCCTCCCTAATAACCTCCTTCCACGGACCCAGACCCCGCAGTCTCTTCACAGGTATCACCACTGTTGCTGTTGCTGTTGCTGCTGCTGCTGCTGCTGCTGTTGCTGCTGCTGCAGCAGGTCTCGCTGCAGCAGACTCCTGAAGCAGCCGTGTGTCTTCTTGCTCGTCGCTATCGCTGCTGCTGCAGTCGCTGTCACTGCTGCTGTCACTGCTGCTGCTGCTGCTGCTGCTGCCTGTGTTGCTGCTGCTGCTGCTGCTGCTGTTTTCATTTGTATTGAGCTTGCTGCTGCGTCTCCTCCGCCCGTGTCTGTGTCTCCTCTGGGCTCTCTCTGCAGCCTT
>NW_013573540.1:539-3898 GCF_000499745.2 Eimeria mitis
CGCTGTCACTGCTGCTGCTGCTGCTGCTGCTGCTGCCTGTGTTGCTGCTGCTGCTGCTGCTGCTGTTGTCAGTTGTATTGAGCTTGCTGCTGCGTCTCCTCCGCCCGTGTCTGTGTCTCCTCTGGGCTCTCTCTGCAGCCTTGAGGACCGCGGGAGAGAAGAGAAGAGACAGCAGGCGTGCTGCTGCAGTGCCTGGTTGCTGCTGCTGCAGCAGCTGCTGCAGCAGCCTGAGCGAGAGAGGGGGCCTCAGTGCTGCTGCTACTTCGTCGACCAGCAGCAGATGTGAGTGTGGCAGCAGCACCGGCTGCAGCAGCGGCAGCAGCAACGCGTATGTCTGGACGGGTCCCCAGCTCTGCTGCAGCGCAGCAAGAAGCTGCAGCAGCACAGCTCGCAGCAGCAGCGACGGCAGCAGCAGCAGCGGCACCACTCGCTTCGATAGTAAGGTGTATGTTGCCTGAGAGGAGACAGAAAGGAGACGATCCCTGGCTAGCTGCGTCAGTGCAGCAGCAGCAGCAGCAACAACCTCCTCCTGCTGATCCCGCAGACACTGCTCGCAGCAGGGAACGATGCAGCTTGCTGCTGTCTGCTGCAGCGCGAGGGCCCCGAGGCCCCCCAGACACCTCACCACAGCTGCGCGTACACCTGAGCATGAGTCGTTCAGCTGCACTATCAGATACGGCAGCAGCAACGCATGCGTTTGCTGCTGCCCCAGCACAGCAGCAAGAACAGGCAGACCCCGCAGCAGCGCCAGCCGCTGCTCTATCGGGCGACACGTCAGCTGCTGCTGCAGCGTCGGCAGCACTGCTGCATGCAGCTTGCTTATTGCTTCTCCCAGCTGCTGCTCCGCTCGCTCAGACAATAACACCCCACACGATATACCTGCTGCTGCAGCAGNGCTGCTGCAGCAGGTGGTGATGCAGCAGGTCCTGCTGCAGTACAAGCAGCAGGAGGGGCAGCAGCAGCTGCTGTTGCTGCATCTGCTGCAGCAGCTGCTGCGTCTGCTGGTGGTGTATTTGCTGGGGAGACAGCCGAAGGAGACACTTCTGCTGCTGTCTCTGCATGCGCCTCCTCCCCCTCACGACCAGCGGTGGGGGCTACGCTGCTGCTGCTGCTGTTGCTGCTGCTGCTGTTGTTGCTGCTGCTGCTGCTGTTGCTGCTGCTGCTGTTGCTGCTGCTGTTGCTGCTGCATTGATTCTCTCCCACAGGGGCAACAGCAGCAGGAGCTGCTGCTGCAGGTGCCGCTGCAGCTGCAGCAGCAACATCCGGCTGCTGCGTGCTGTCCTCAAGGGGGGGTCTCTGCTGCTGCGCTGCAGCATCTGTCTCTGCCGTCGATGGAGACACCAGGAAGCTGGAGGGTGTTGCAGCAGCGTTCTCGCTGCTGCTGCTGCTGCTGCTGCTGCTGTTGTTGCTGCTGCTGCTGCTGTTACTTGTACTGCTGCTGCTGCTGCTGCTGCTGCTGNCTGCTGCTGCTGCTGCTGCTGCTGCTGGCTGTTGGAGCTGCAGCAACTCTTGCTGCCACGGGAGGCGGCGAGGCTGTTTCTGGGCGAGTAGAAGCAGACCGTTCGCGTTGCTGCTGCTGCTGCTGCTGCTGCTGCTTGTACTGCTGCTGCTCCTGCTGCTGCTGCTGCTGCTCCTGCTGCTGCTGTTGCTGCTGCTGCTGCTGCTGCTGCTGTTCTCTCTGAAGCGCCAAGAGGGCCTGAGCATGCAGACAAGCCTTCACCGCCAGCAGCATCAGCGGCAGCAGCTCAGCAACAGCAACACGCACAGCAGCATCAGGATCAGCAGCACTAAGACGATGGATAGCAGGAAGAATAAAACCACAAAACAATGCTGCTGCATCTGCATCCGATGTACCCTCTGCTGCTGCTGCCTGCTGCTGCTGCTGCTGCTGCTGCTGCTGCTGCTGCTTTGACAGCGGCAGCGCTGCTCCCTTTCCCGTGCGGCGGAGAGAAGCTCCAGCCTTGGTTGCTGCTGCTGCTGCAGCAGCAGCAGCAGGTCCCTGGCCGCTGCTGCTGCTGCTGTTGCTGCTGCTGCTGCTGTTGCAGGCGGTGCCGCAGATGCTGCAGAGAGCACTCTGGGTGCTGCTGTGCGGGCAGAGGGCCGCGTGCTGCAGCGCCGCATGCAGCTGCAGCAGCGCAGCAGCAAGAGCTTTGACAGCAGCAACACGAACAGTGGGGAACGGATCCCCCAGATGATGAGTAAGAAAAGGCAGCAGAGACTGCAGCAGCACCTCTGCTGTTGCTGCGCGAGAGAGAAACCCCAGCATCGACACCCCGCATGCACGCACGCGGGCGCTGCTGGTTTGCTGCAGTGCCAGCCCCAAAACTTCAGATATAATGATGCTGCTGCTGCTGCGGAGACACCCCGGGCATGCAGCAGCAGCAACATTCTCCGATGCTGCTGCTGCTGCTGCTGCTGTCTCCTTTCTTGCTGCTGCTGAACGCACCACAAAAGGCACACCCACGTCCCGGCTTGCTGCTGCTGCTGCTTCTGCTGCTGCAGCAGAACAAAACAAATCCAGCGGCAGCTCAGGGGGACCTAGAAGGCCCCCTACACACTCCCAAGACGGATACACCGGGCTGCTGCTGCTGTTGCTGCTGCTGCTGCTGTTGCTGCTGCTGCTGCTGCTGCTGAGCCCGTGCCCCTCAGCGCCAGCAGCAGCAGCAGCAGCAGCAGCAGNTGTGCTGCCCGCGCGGCCTGAAGAGGTCGTCATAGAGACGTGTCTTCGCCCCCTCCATCTCCTCCAGCACCGCTACCGCCGGCTGCAGCAAACCACAAACACGCAGCAGCAGCAGCAGCAGCAGCAGCAGCAGCAGCAGCGGGGACGAAATTCTCTCGGCAGGAGACAGGGGACAGCCGCTCAGCTATCTGTTTAGCTAGTTCTTGAGCTAGCTGTCCAGCTAGCTGTGTAGCTTGTCAGCTAGCTACTTAGCTAGCTAATCAGCTAGCCATCCAGCTAGCTACCCAGCTAGCTAGTCAGCTAGCTATCCAGCTAGCTATCCAGCTAGCTAGTCAGCTAGCTACCCAGCTATCTATCCAGCTAGCTATCCATTTAGCTATCCAGCTAGCTATCCAGCTAGCTATGCAGGTAGCTACCCAGCTAGCTATGCAGCTAGCTATCCAGCTAGCTATCCAGCTAGCTATCCAGATCGCTATCCAGCTAGCTATCCAGCTAGCTACCCAGCTAGCTATCCTGCTGGCTCGTCAGCTAGCTATCCAGCTATCTCGTCAGCTAGCTATCCAGCTAGCTATGCAGCTAGCTATCCAGCTAGCTATCCAGCTAGCTACCCAGCTAGCTATAGAGCTTACTCGTTTGCAGATGACGGTTTGCTCGTAGCAGCGGCCCCAGAGGTCGATGA
>NW_013573541.1:0-1165 GCF_000499745.2 Eimeria mitis
CCTCCCCCCTCCCCCCACCACCACCCCCTCCCCTATATAAATAGAGAGAGAGAGGGAGAGGCAATGGGGGCGGCAATGGATAGCTTCATATAAAAAAGAGAAAAGAAAGAGATAAAATAAAAAGAAGAAAAACAGAAATATAACAAATATGCACTGAGTCAATACAAAAACAAAACACAGGCCGCCGCTCTCTCCCCCCGCGCCCCATATATATATACAGCTGCAGGATAGAGAGACAGGATATGGGGGTGTTTTAGGGTGTATTTTTTCCGATTAAAAAGAAAAATAAGATAATAAAACAAAAAAAAACATAATTAGATATATTTAATACATAAATTACCTTCAGGATTTCCCTCAGCGGCAGGCTCGTTGCCTCCTGCTGCTCCTCCTTGTGGTTTCTCCTCATCCTCAGCAGCACGTACAGCTGCAAGGGCACCAAAAGCGAGAGCAAAAAGAGCTCCCTTCATTTTAATAAGCATAAATAAATAAAAACAAATGTAAAAAGAAAAGAAAACAAGCAAATTCTCAACTGATTAACACCACTGACACCGACAAAGCATAGAAATAGATGCAGGAAGCTCACCGCGACGGAGGAAGGGAGCGACGCGCGCCGCTGCTGTGGTGCGTGGCTGCGGTGCTGTATTGAGCGTGTAGTGTATATATATGTATATAAAGATAAAAAAAATTATGTTTTTTTCTGCTTTCTATTCATAAATATTGTATTCTACTTTAATTCCCTCTTTAAATAATATACCCACACATTTTTATCCTTTTTTTTATATACTAAGCGAGCTAGCTTGGGTTGTGGTGGGGAGGGAGCGGCAGGCGCAGCGTGTATATATGTATATGTATATACACCGATGATGCCTCGTGTTGCTGTTTTTTTTCAGGCGTTTACTGCTTATATTTTTCTCTTTTTATTTTTATATTTTATTCTTTTTTCTATATTTTATATAATAAAACACAGATCTACATCTCTTCTCTCTCTACTCACCAAACAACTCGACTACACCGGGGAGCCTCACCGCCGCGATGCTGCTGCTGCTGCTGCTGCAGGGCGCCTGTCTCCGGTGTATTGCCACCCCAAGTGCATATTTTTTTTTATTATTTATTAATATATTTAAACAGATAATAACTTCAATTTTATGTAGCTCCTGCTCTCAGA
>NW_013573541.1:1265-1744 GCF_000499745.2 Eimeria mitis
ATTATTTATTAATATATTTAAACAGATAATAACTTCAATTTTATGTAGCTCCTGCTCTCAGAAGCTTTCCGGTTGCCTCTAATACAGCAGCAGCAGCAGCAGCAGCAGCAGCAGCAGCAGCAGCAGCAATACCGAGGCACCGCGTCCTGCAGTGCGTCTAGCCAAGGTGCACGTACACCTGATTGAGCGCTGGTAAGAAGCAGTATAAAAAAGAAGAAACAAATATATTCAAATGTCTCTCTTTTTGCTGCATCCCTTATCCTATTCTCGCTCTATAGGCCTAGCAGCAACACCCTCTGCACTGTATCCTCAGCAGCAGCAGCAGCAAGTGTATAGATCAGAGTTTTTAGTTTCTTATACTAAACGGGGTATTTATTGAGCTGCGTCAGCACCCTACCGAACCCCAAAGAATATAGAATGCATGCAGTATACAGGCATGGGCCTCATACAATGAGATAAACATAGAAAGCAGCAGCAGC
>NW_013573541.1:1844-2861 GCF_000499745.2 Eimeria mitis
GTACTAAACGGGGTATTTATTGAGCTGCGTCAGCCCCCTACCGAACCCCAAATAATATAGAATGCATGCAGTATACAGGCATGGGCCTCATACAATGAGATAAACATAGAAAGCAGCAGCAGCAGCAGCAGCAGCAGCAGCAGCAGCACTGTCTCAAGAGCTGCAGTGACACCCCAAGCAGCAGCTGCTGCAGCACTGCAACACCCAATCCAATGCTTGCATCAATACTACACCTAAACACAGACTTCGCTCTCAATAAGCTACACAAATATACATATATATATACATATATATATATATATATATATACATTGGGGGCGATCACTCTGTAGATATGGTGTTGCCGCTATTGCTTAAANATATATATATATATATATATACATTGGGGGCGATCACTCTGTAGATATGGTGTTGCCGCTATTGCTTAAAGTAGCGATCACTGTACAGCTGCAGTGTCTGTACACCGCAACGCTCTGTCTCTCTCTCTGCGAGGCGAGATGAGCCTCACCGACTGAAGGAGGGGATGCTAGAAACCAGCTAGCTGCAGCTACCTAGCTAGCCAGGGTAAGCTAGCTAGCTGTGGCTGCGTAACATGCAGAGGCACGGAGGCGGCAGGGTGTGTATGAGAGAGAGCCTCGCTGCTGCTGTTTCTTCTGCAGTTGAGCGCAGAATAAAGTAGAAGCAACAAAGGAACACAAAGCAGAAAAATAGAGAGAGATTGGGGTGTACGTACACCTCGCTGCATTGCGGTGTACGTACACCCGGATTCAATAGGAAAGCGGGCCGCCTGCGTTTCCCCTTGTATGGGTATTTATTAAATTAATTATTTGTTGAGTTTCTTTGTTTATTTTATTTCTTTTGCGGAGCAACCGATACATTAAAATAAAAAAAAAAAATTTATTTTTTGAAATCAACAAAACCCTGGATTGCAGGTTGCAGGGGCGGGCGTGAGGTGTACGTACACCCGAGAACTGCTTTTTCTGTACTTATGTTTGTAAATATAGCGACAGATACAGA
>NW_013573541.1:2961-3669 GCF_000499745.2 Eimeria mitis
CTCTGCAGTTGAGCGCAGAATAAAGTAGAAGCAACAAAGGAACACAAAGCAGAAAAATAGAGAGAGATTGGGGTGTACGTACACCTCGCTGCATTGCGGTGTACGTACACCCGGATTCAATAGGAAAGCGGGCCGCCTGCGTTTCCCCTTGTATGGGTATTTATTAAATTAATTATTTGTTGAGTTTCTTTGTTTATTTTATTTCTTTTGCGGAGCAACCGATACATTAAAATAAAAAAAAAAAAAATTATTTTTTGAAATCAACAAAACCCTGGATTGCAGGTTGCAGGGGCGGTGGTGAGGTGTACGTACACCCGAGAACTGCTTTTTCTGTACTTATGTTTGTAAATATAGCGACAGATACAGACATTTTAGTTTTAATGTAAAGAGGAATTTCGCTGTGCAGAGAGAGACGTATAAAATAATATGAATAAACGAACTACTTTGTTTTTTTTTTGTGTTTGTTTGTCTCAGTTTTGTTTTTTGTTTTTTTTTTTTATTTTTTATTTTTTTATTAGCAGTCTATCTTCGTCATCTGACGAGCTTTAATCCCCTCTGGGTTTTTATTGCAGCCGAAATTCCCTCGGTTTTTCTTTTTTTGGTTTTGCTTCTGCACCCGCTTACGCACAGCATCACGGGTGTGCCTGCAACACAGCAACACAGCAGCAGCCGATGCAGCACCTCTGTTGCTACTGCTGCTGCTGCTGC
>NW_013573541.1:3769-4167 GCF_000499745.2 Eimeria mitis
CTGACGAGCTTTAATCCCCTCTGGGTTTTTATTACAGCCGAAATTCCCTCGGTTCTTCTTTTTCTGGTTTTGCTTCTGCACCCGCTTACGCACAGCATCACGAGTGTGCCTGCAACACAGCAACACAGCAGCAGCCGATGCAGCACCTCTGTTGCTACTGCTGCTGCTGCTGCTGTTGCTCGTCGTCTGCAGCAGCAGCAGCAGCAGCAGCTGCTGCTGCTGCTGCTGCTGCTGCTGGTACTGACAGAGGGCTCCGGTGAAAGAGAAACGTACCTTCTTGCCGTTGGGCGCCAGCAGTGAATCAACGCCTGCTGCTCCTCCGGTGGTAGGGGCTGACTGGGTGCCTCTTCTTCTTCTTCTGAATCTGAACACCCCAACATATATATATATATATATAT
>NW_013573542.1:0-1668 GCF_000499745.2 Eimeria mitis
GTAGTGCTGAAGCACTGTAATGTGGCAGCTCTATTAGATTACTTAGCGAGAATAAGTCGTCAATAGTTAGAATATTTGACCTAAAGCGGACACAACAGTGATCAGCAGGAATACCGAGTACAGACTGTAAACAGACACACTGGCATCCCGGGGGCACGGGCCTGACCCCCGGAAAACGCCGGCGTGTCCAGTGGTTACGAGCACAGCACAAAACCAAAGAGTGGCTCCACATACCTTCGAGTGACTATTTGTCTTTAAATTTTCTCAGGGATATTCTTAAGCGTTTCCGAGGCTTCGTGTGAACGGTCTTCAGCGATGCAAGTCGCACTGTTCTCTTCCAGTAGAATATAGGACGACGGACAATTCTTCTTCGAAATTTCTAAATTCTACAGCAATAAGAATTGGAATAGCGTCATCTGTCATAATGAAATCCGTAGTTTTCATTCCCGGTACAAGTCCTTCCAGTTAACCTTGAGGTGCCCTGGAAAGCCTCAGAGTACTGCACGTAAACTGCTGAGTCTATTACTGATACATTTAGATGCTACATCTGTTTCCTATGTTTCCTCAAGGACTTGACAGCACCCTCTGCAGTATGCACAGGAGCAGCAAGCTTGCTTTGTACGGATACCCGTCTCTTCAAGCCTTCTCTAGGGTATTATATGGACACCCCTGCGACCAGCATATTCGCTCGTGTAGCTGAGCGCGGGTAGGGGCATCCTCAAGAGGCTGCAAACGTATCATTGCCGTCGTGGATAGACGCAACAAGTGCGATTGGTACGCTAGCTCCATCCGCTGTCTGAGTAACATTGCGCGAGAGAGAGTTGCGTAGTTATTCATTAATCATGCCTGGAAACTCCATGCGATTCCAAACCATAAAGAGCATTGTTGAGAGGGATTCAAAATCTGTTGGTGCCTTCACGTGCAAATTTCTGAAGAGGCGCAATATCCACCAGAATAAGAACGCGAACTAACCACAGGCAGAAGCCCCACCTGAACTCATAAACCAGTGATACTCACGCACAGTTGCAGGGCATGTCGCAAGCGCTGGAGTTTCTGCAGCGCATCCCAGCTGAAGGCAAGCGCAGTATCCATTGATATAACCGTCCATGCATTATTGATTGTCCACAAGAAATCCCGATTGGCCTGGGTGCAGTTTGACCGGTGCATGCACGAGCTGAAAGGGCATCACGGTGTAGTCTAGTTTGCGAGTACGGGTATGACACGCACTCTAGTTCCCGTCGCAACGAAGCTCAAAGAACGTTTCTCGTAGTTCTCTGCCCCAAATTTGTTATCTCCCCATCACCAATTGCCCCGGTACAGCGGCCGAAGAGGCTGGCAAAGGAGACGGTCCGGCATACGATGCAGCGTCATGTTGCACTAAGTCTCATAGCAGCCTCGCATATAGTTAAAAAGAGTATACCTCTTTATAGTAAGCAATAATTAAGGCACTCATCAAGTACTTAACAGCTAGCAACCTGCACTTACATACATTTCCATATTTAAAAAACCCCTCACTCCACGGAGATGAGCACGGCAACCTGCCAGTAGTCAATGCTGCCGTGGTTGTAGTGAATATTCAATATAGTCCAGGCATTTCGGCAACGCTCCCTGCACCACCTCTACGCGCTGCGCATCAGCGTCCTCGCTCCTCTTTCCTCGGGGTACCGC
>NW_013573542.1:1782-2531 GCF_000499745.2 Eimeria mitis
TAGTCGAAATACTACTATGAGAGTTCAAAAAAAGCAGCCGGCCTCTATCCAATCACCAGGCAGCCTGGGACCGTCAGCTGAAGGCTCTGGAGTGGGGATAGAGGAGACAGACTGACGCGAGTTGCAAGGCACCCTGTTGCAAAGTGTGGTGCAACGCAGCTGCACCTGCATGCACAACCAAGCACTATTGCTGCATGCACTAGCACTAAAGGCGATTGACGCGCCCACACAAGTTGTAGCATTGCCTGTCTGCAGTTAGCACAGGAGCCGTCACTTGGCCTTGGTATGCTGCGCCTAAGCAAAAACAAGCCTTCTATGAGTATTTTCAGAGGTAAATCATACAGTAAAGGAAACTTCAACGAAGCTTGCTTCTGTGTACGCGAGAGGCTAGCTTGCTCCACCAGCCTCAGCGAGGTGCGCTGCAACTCCATTTCATGTTGCCTCCTTCCCGCAACACCCAGGCCCTGAGGTAAACGCCCAGGAGGCCTGAGGCCAGGGGAAAGAGCTCAGCTGCCTTTGGGAAACTACTGCTTCAACTCTTTACCTACCCTGCAGCTCGCTACTGTCCTTGATTAAAGCGAGAGCCAGCGTTATACGCAGTGCCACCGGCAGAACTCAAACCTAAGAAGGAGAGCGAGGAGAAGAGGCGCATAGGAAAGACTACTAATGCGAAAGCATGGGTTAGAATTACAACAAATTTCATTTAATATTGCAGACTGGTGGCTGCTTAATCAGTGTTGGGGGGCCAG
>NW_013573542.1:2631-3896 GCF_000499745.2 Eimeria mitis
CCAATACGGTCCAGGCATTTCTGGAACGCTTCCTGCACCACCTCTACGCGCTGCGCATCAGCGTCAGCGCTCCTCTTTCCTCGGGGCACCGCTTTCACTCCTCTTACCGTACAGGATGCAAATGCTGTGAGAGGTGAGCAATCTCACCACTTCCTTGAACATACACCCCGCCCCGCCTCCTTCGAGGACACTTGCGAGCTCTAAAAGACTCGAAATACTACTATAAGGGTTCAGAAAAAGCAGCGGGACTCCATCCAATCACCAGGCAGCCTGGGACCGTCGGCTGAAGGCTCTGGAGTGGGGATAGGGGAGGCAGCCTGACGCGAGTTGCAAGGCACCCTGTTGCAAAGTGTCGTGCAACACAGCTGCACATGCATGCACAACCAAGCACTATTGCTGCATGCACTAGCACTAAAGGCGATTGACGCGCCCACACAAGTTGTAGCATTGCCTGTCTGCAGTTAGCACAGGAGCCGTCACTTGGCCTTGGTATGCTGCGCCTAAGCAAAAACAAGCCTTCTATGAGTATTTTCAGAGGTAAATCATACAGTAAAGGAAACTTCAACGAAGCTTGCTTCTGTGTACGCGAGAGGCTAGCTTGCTCCACCAGCCGCAGCGAGGTGCGCTGCAACTCCATTTCAGGCTGCCTCCTTCCCGCAACACCCAGGCCCTGAGGTCAACGCCCAGGAGGCCTGAGGCCAGGGGAAAGAGCTCAGCTGCCTTTGGGAAACTACTGCTTCAACTCTTTACCTACACTGCAGCTCGCTACAGTCCTTGATTAAAGCCAGAGCCAGCGTTATACGCAATGCCACCGGCAGAACTCAAACGTGAGAAGGAGGGCGAGGAGGAGAGGCGCATAGGCAAGACTACTAATGCGAAAGCATCGGTTAGAATTGCAACAAATTTCATTTAATATTGTAGACTGGTGGCTGCTTAATCAGTGTTGGGGGGCCAGGGGCCCCAGAAACGGCGTTGAACTGCGGGTTTCGGGTAGACTTGCACGTTGAATTGCGGCGTATTTGTGTGTTTAAAATAGTTATGTTAGTGTTTATATTAATTAGTTTATATTAATTATATATTTTTGTTTAAAGCTAACATCTATGCCTGTCAGGAGCACGCGGATGCAGCAGGCCACCTATCTGGCGAAGCCACTCGTTCATTAATTACACTGGCCCCCCGTCTGTTGCGGAAAGGCTTGAGGGGGCTTCGAGCGTAAATTTGCATTGTTTTAACAGAATTTTGCTTTAAATAAATAATTTAAACAA
>NW_013573543.1:0-194 GCF_000499745.2 Eimeria mitis
TCCGTCGGGGAACCCAGACATAACGCATGCAGTGCCAGCAGCAGCATCATAAGAAAACAGCAGCGGCTCTCTAACTGCAGCAGCAGCAGCAGCAGCAGCAGCAGCAGGAGCAGCAGCAGCAGCTGCTGCTGCTGCTGTATCTGCTTCGTCATCTGCTGTGCTTGCTGCTGTGCTGGGGCAGGCTGTGCTGTGCT
>NW_013573543.1:294-724 GCF_000499745.2 Eimeria mitis
CGTTGTAGAAGCAGCAAGTGTCTGTTCCGTCGGGGAACCCAGACATAACGCATGCAGTGCCAGCAGCAGCATCATAAGAAAACAGCAGCGGCTCTGTAACTGCAGCAGCAGCAGCAGCAGCAGCAGCAGCAGGAGCAGCAGCAGCAGCAGCTGCTGCTGCTGTATCTGCTTCGTCATCTGCTGTGCTTGCTGCTGTGCTGGGGCAGGCTGTGCTGTGCTGCGCCTCAGGCCCGCTGCAGCGACACTCTGCTGCTTCTTTCTCCCCTTCTGCTGCTGCTGCTGCTGCTGCTGCTGCTGGAGGTGTTGCTGCTGCTGTTGCTGCAGCAGAAGGAGTTGCTGCTGCTGCTGCTGCTGCTGCTCCTGACGTTGCGTTTGATGGTTCATTGTTTGTTTGTGTAGCTGCTGATGGAGCTGCTGGTACTGCTGCTTT
>NW_013573543.1:824-1289 GCF_000499745.2 Eimeria mitis
TTCTGCTGCTTCTTTTTCCCCTTCTGCTGCTGCTGCTGCTGCTGCTGCTGCTGCTGCTGGAGGTGTTGCTGCTGCTGCTGCTGCAGCAGAAGGAGTTGCTGCTGCTGCTGCTGCTGCTGCTGCTGACGTTGCGTTTGATGGTTCATTGTTTGTTTGTGTAGCTGCTGATGGAGCTGCTGGTACTGCTGCTTTCTCTGCGGCTCCAGTTGCTGCTGCTGCTGCTGCAGGAGCAGCAGCAGCAGCAGCAGCAGCAGGATCTGTATCTGCATGCGCAGCAAGAAGATGAGCTCTGAGGGCGGAGACATCTGCTGCTGCTTTTGCATGCAGCTGATCGTCACAGAGATGACAGAGGGGCCCCTCAGCAGCAGAAGAGAAAAGGGTTTGGGGTTTTGTTGCTGGGGAGAGGGGGCCCCCAGGGTTCGATAGAAGTGCATGCAGTACCTTGTCTGCTGCAATGAGCTGATA
>NW_013573543.1:1350-1948 GCF_000499745.2 Eimeria mitis
AGCCGCCGCAGATAGCAGGTGTCTGTACACCCCAAAGGAGAAGAGAAAGAACCCATGGTTGTTGCTCTTTATTTATATTTATTTTTATTTATTTATTTTTATTTTTTTTTATTTTTTTTTTTTTGGGTTTATATACGGCACGTTGTGCATGCATGCAAATACTTGCATGCATGCAGTATATAATAACAATAAATAAATATCAATATATATATATTTAAATATATATATATTTTTATGACAGCAGATCACCTGCTGCTGCAGCAGCAGCAGCAGCAGCAGCAGCAGCAGCAGCAGCAGCAGCAGCAGCAGCAGGTAGATAAGAACGCCAGAAGCCGTTGCTGCTGCGCCTGCGGCAATAAAACCCCCAATAAATATATATAAATAGTATTTTAATATTTTAATTAAATAAAGAAACAAATATAAACACAAAAATACAAAAATAAAGCAGTCAGTGCTGCCCTAGGTAACGAGCAGACTAGCAGAGCTGCTGCTGGGGTGTACATACACCTCAGCAGAGAAGGAAAAGAGAAAAAAAAAATAAAAACAAACAATATAATATATTAATGTCAATATAATAAAGAAATAATATTATAAATAA
>NW_013573543.1:2048-2298 GCF_000499745.2 Eimeria mitis
ATAAAAACAAACAATATAATATATTAATGTCAATATAATAAAGAAATAATATTATAAATAACAAAACAAACAACGCAACAAACACACTGCTGCTGCTGCTGCTGCTCTTTCTTTTTTTCTCTCTTTAGGGCTGCAGCAGCAGCAGCAAGAGCTTTCGTTTCCTTCTTTTTTCTCTCTCCTTCTCTCTTTTTTTTTTATTTTTTTTAATTTATTTTAATTATATTTATTTATTTATTTATAACAATTATTA
>NW_013573543.1:2398-2724 GCF_000499745.2 Eimeria mitis
CTCTCTCTTTTTTTTTTATTTTTTTTAATTTATTTTAATTATATTTATTTATTTATTTATAACAATTATTATTTATATAAATATTATATATTTATCTACAAATCTATGCATGCTGCCGCCTCCTTACTACTGACACCATACACACAGCAGCCCTATCATACACCGCCGTAGTTTGTGGCGTTTTGGGGCTGCATGCACAGACAGGCCGCATGCATGCATGCATGCATGCATGCATACATAGTTACTTGTATGCATACAAGCATGCATGCATGCACAGTCGCATGCATGCATGCATACATGCATGCATGCATGCATGCATAGATGCA
>NW_013573543.1:2824-3186 GCF_000499745.2 Eimeria mitis
CATAGTTACTTGTATGCATGCAAGCATGCATGCATGCACAGTCGCATGCATGCATGCATACATGCATGCATGCATGCATGCATAGATGCATGCATATCCTGGGGGCCCCAAATACAACACAACAAAGTAGCCTCATAGAAAAGTCTGTTTCCTTTTGTTATACTTTAGCTACCAACTCAGCCCCATGTGGGGCCCCACACACTGGCCCCGAGGGACAGTGCATGCATGCATGCATGCATGCATGTGTGTACCCCGCTATGCATGCATGCATGCATGCATGCGAGCACGGGGAGTTTGTGGGGCTTCGGTTGAGCCTGGACCCCTTGAGAGAGCCAGCTAGCTAGCCCTAGGTAGACAGCCAT
>NW_013573543.1:3286-3495 GCF_000499745.2 Eimeria mitis
ATGCGAGCACGGGGAGTTTGTGGGGCTTTGGTTGAGCCTGGACCCCTTGAGAGAGCCAGCTAGCTAGCCCTAGCTAGACAGCCATAGCTAGCTAGCTGTAGCTAGCTAGCTGTAGCTAGCTAGCTGCAATACATTAGGCGTAGCTAGCTAGCTGTAGCTAGCTAGCTGTAGCTAGCTAGCTGAGCTACTGGGGGGCTGCAGCCCCAATG
>NW_013573543.1:3595-3973 GCF_000499745.2 Eimeria mitis
AGCTAGCTAGCCGTAGCTAGCTAGCTGCAATACATTAGGCGTAGCCAGCTAGCTGTAGCTAGCTAGCTGTAGCTAGCTAGCTGTAGCTAGCTAGCTGAGCTACTGGGGGGCTGCAGCCCCAATGCACTCTGCCGCCAGCTCTGTCGCACCAAATTTTCTAGGGTTTAGGGTTTAGGGTTTAAGGGTTTTGGGCTTTAGGGTTTACACCCAAGCGAGCGTTTGTCGCTGGGGCCCCCATTGTCTCCTGTGTCTCCTCTCTGTCTCATTCGTGTCTACTGTCTCCTTTGTCTCTGTTTTTCTGTCTCTTCTCTCTCTTCTCTCTTGTTTGTGTTTCCGTCTCTCTTCTGTCTCTTCTTTTTTTATTATAAACATTCTCTC
>NW_013573543.1:4073-4524 GCF_000499745.2 Eimeria mitis
ATCGCACCACATTTTCTAGGGTTTAGGGTTTAGGGTTTTAGGGTTTAGGGTTTACACCCAAGCGTGTGTTTGTCGCTGGGGCCCCCATTGTCTCTTGTCTCTGTCTCCTTCGTGTCTACTGTCTCCTTTGTCTCTTTTTTTTCTGTCTCTTCTCTTTTTTTTTTTCTCTCTTCTGTCTCTTTTTTCTGTCTCTCTTCTGTCTCCTTTCCTTTTTCTCTCTCCTGTCTCTTTTCCTTTTTCTCTCTCTTCTGTCTCTGTCTCTGTCTCTGTCTCTCTCCTGTCTCTTCTTTTTTTATTATAAACATTCTCTCTAACATAGTTACTCGTACCCTCAAAGTTCTTTAGGGGCCCCCATCTACTAGGGGGCCCCCCTGATAGACAGGGGGCCCCCTGGGGGGCCCCCTGGGGGCCCCCCTGGGGGCCCCCAGTAGATAAACTAGGGGCCCCTTCG
>NW_013573544.1:0-973 GCF_000499745.2 Eimeria mitis
GCAGCAGCAGCAGCAGCAGCAGCAGCAGCAGCAGCAGCAGCAGCAGCAGCAGCAGCAGCAGCAGCAAAAAGAACAACCTAACAAAACCAAACTAAAACAAACAAATAAAATAAATAAAAACAAGTAATATATTTATTTATTTATTTTATTTATTTTATTTATTTATTTATATTAAATAAATAAATAAAATAAATAAATAAAATAAATAAATAAATAAATTAAAGCCCCGATAGATCTCTTTTTTTAAAAGGATAGAATATAGCCCCGCGCCAACAAAACTGAACCAAACGAACCAACCAACAAAACAAAATAAATAAATAAATAAATAATTTATTTAAATAAAATAAATAAAATAAATAAAATAAATAAATAAATTAAAGCCCCGATAGATCTCTTTTTTTAAAAGGATAGAATATAGCGCCTCGCCTGCACTCCTCGAGTATACACCTGAATGAGGTTGGTTCTGTTTCAGCAACAGCAGCTAAACATTTCCTATTAATTAAGATATTTTGTGTATTTTTACCGTAAAAAAATAAATTATAATTTATATTCCATTCTCTAGTTGCTGCATTTATCTTTATTATCCAGTGTATACGATATCTTCTCCCTCTCTGCTGTCTCTGCAGCATTGAGCTCCCTATACACCTGAAAACCCTAGATCTAGCTATCTTTAAACAAACCCCAGCCCTACCCCTAAACCCTCGCGCTACCTCAAATATCACTGAACGAGGAATCTTCATCTCCAGGGTTTAGGGGTTAGGGTTTAGGGGTTAGGGTTTAGGGTTTAGGGTTTGGGGTTTAGGGTCTAGGGTTTAGGGGTTAGGGTTTAGGGTTTGGGGTTTAGGGTCTAGGGTTTAGGGGTTAGGGTTTAGGGTTTAGGGTTTAGGGTTTGGGGTTTGCTTCTATTCACGCTCTTGTCAATTTTTTTTTTTTTTTTTTTTTTTTTTTTTTTTTTTTTTTTTTTTTTTTTTTT
>NW_013573544.1:984-1228 GCF_000499745.2 Eimeria mitis
TGGGGGGTGTTGTTTTTGTTTGTTTTGTTTGGTTTAGTTGTTTTGTTTTTTTGTTTTATTTTGTTTTGTTTTGTTTTCTTTTGTTTTATTTTGTTTTATTTTGTTTTGTTTTATTTTGTTTTGTTTGTTTGTTGGGTTTCTTGTTGATAAGAAATGAAAAAAAGAAAAAAAAGAGAAAAAGAAGGATAGATATTAAAGAGAATTTATAACACAGCTGTTGCTGCTGCTGCTGCTGCTGCTGCTG
>NW_013573544.1:1769-2056 GCF_000499745.2 Eimeria mitis
GCAACACAGCCCCGCGGAGAGAGCGGCCCCCCCTGCAGCAGCAGAGGGGAGATACAAATATCAATAAAAAGAAAAAATAAATAAAAAAATAAAAAAATAAATAAAAATAAATAAATAAATTAATAAAATTAAATAATAAATTAAATATAATTTATTATATTTACACGCATACACACATACAAGAAACGATACAGCAGCAGCAGCAGCTGCTGCTGCTGCACATCCCTTTCTTCGAGCCGCGAAGACGAAAGGTCCAGCAGCAGCAACAGCAGCAGCAACAACAGCAG
>NW_013573544.1:3205-3468 GCF_000499745.2 Eimeria mitis
TGCTGCTGTTTGTCGTTGCTGCTGCTGTCGTTTGCTGCTGCTGCTGCTGCTGCTGCTGCTGCTGCTATAGTGTGCTGCAGTTTTTGTTGTCTTTTGTAAATAGTATTACCCTAACAGATGTTGCATGCACGGAGCTGCCTATACACCCCAGCAGCTGCCTGTACACCTCAGCAGCTGCCTATACACCTCAGCAGCTGCCTATACACCTGAGCAGCTGCCTATACACCTGAGCTTTTTTTTTTCTTTTTTTTTTTTTTTTTTTT
>NW_013573544.1:3568-3753 GCF_000499745.2 Eimeria mitis
ATAGTGTGCTGCTGTTTTTGTTGTCTTTTGTAAATAGTATTACCCTAACAGATGTTGCATGCATTGAGCTGCCTATACACCCCAGCAGCTGCCTATACACCTCACGAGCTGCCTATACACCTCACGAGCTGCCTATACACCTGAGCAGCTGCCTATACACCTGAGCTCTTCTTTTTTTTTTTTTG
>NW_013573544.1:3903-5974 GCF_000499745.2 Eimeria mitis
GTTGCTGCAGTTGTTGCTGATGCTGCTATTGATGTTGCTGTTGCTGTTGCTGCAGTTATTGCTATTGCTGCTGCTGCTGCAGTTGTTGCTGTTGCTGCTGCTGCTGTAGTTGTTGCTGTTGCTGCTGCTGCTGCAGTTCTTGCTTTTGCTGCTGTTGTTGCTGCTGCTGCTGCTGCTGCTGCTTCTGCTGCAGTTGCTGCTGCTCCCGTTCTTGCTGCTGCTTTCCTATTAGCCGACTGTATATTTATATTTTAATAATATTTATTATTTTTATTTATTTTTATTTATTTTTATTTATTTTTATTTTTATTTATTTTTATTTATTTTTATTTTTATTTTTGTTTTTTTTTTCTGTGTGAAGAAACCCCGCCTTCTCTCGCCTCAGCCTCGAAGCCAAAATTGTTAGACCCCAAACCCTAAACCCTAAACCCTAAACCCTAAACCCTAAACCCTAATTAAACCCTAAACCCTAATTAAATTATAAATCTTTATACTAAAATATAAATGTTATATAAACCCTAAACCCTTTTTTGTTTTTATTTATTTTACTCTTTTTTTTGTGCTTTGTTTGTTTGCATTTTGTTTATACTTATATTTATTTATTCATTTATATTTATTTATTTATTTATTTATATTTATTTATTTATTTATATTTATTTATTTATTTATATTTATTTATTTATATTTATTTATTTATTTATTTATTTATTTAGGTGAGACAGCGTCTCCTATATGAACTCAAATTTTTCTTTTTCTTTCTATAAACGCACAAATAAATATATTTATTTATAAATTATTTATTTATTTATATTTATTTATTTATATTTATTTATATTTATTCATATTTATTTATATTTATTTATTTATTCATATTTATTTATTTATTTATTGTGGCGTGTGTAAGAGTATCCTGAACTGAAATGTGTTCGTTTTTCTTTCTATAAACGCACAAAAAAAATAAAAAAAAAACAAATAAATATAAATTAATTTATATTTATTTATTTATTTATTTATTTATTTATTTATTTATTTATTTATTTATTTATTTATTTAGGTTTTATTAGGAGACAGTGGGGTGGGTAAGAGCAGCCTGTCTCTGCGTTTCTGTCGTGGTCGGTTTCCACTGTACCATGAGGTGACCATTGGTGCAGCCTTCCTGCAGCAAACCGTCAGGCTTGAACAAGGTCTGCTGCTGCTGCTGCTGCTGCTGCTGCTGTTGCTGTTGCTGCTGCTGCTGCTGCTGCTGCTGCTGTTGCTGTTGCTGCTGCTGCTGTTGCTGCTGTTGTTGTTGTTGCTGCTGCTTCTGCTGCTGATGGTGCTGCTGCTGCTGTTGCTGTTGCTGTTGCTGTTTCTGTTGTTGCTGGTGGTGGTGGTGGTGCTGCTGCTGCTGCTGCTGCTGTTGCTGTTGCTGTTGCTGTTTCTGTTGTTGCTGGTGGTGGTGGTGGTGCTGCTGCTGCTGCTGCTGCTGTTGCTGTTGTTGCTGGTGGTGCTGCTGCTGTTGCTGTTGTTGCTGGTGGTGGTGGTGCTGTTGCTGCTGCTGTTGCTGCTGGTGCTGTTGCTGCTGCTGCTGCTAGTGTTGGTGGTTCTGCTGCTGCTGCTGCTGCTAGTCCTGCTGCTGGTGTTTCTGTTGCTGTTGTTTCTGCAATTGCTGCTGCTCTTTTCTTTGTCTTGCTGCTGCTTCTCCTACTGCTTATCCAGCTTCTGCTGTTGCTGCTGCTGCTGCTGCTGCTGTTGTTGCTGCTCATCCTGCTTCTGCTCTTGCTGCTGCTGCTGCTCTTGCTGTTGCTGCTTCTTCTCTTGCTGCTGCTGCTTCTCCTCTTGCTGCCGCTCTTGCTGCTCCTGCTGCTGCTTCTGCTGCTGCTGCTGCTGCTGCTGCTGCTGCTGCTGCTGCTGCTGCAGGCAACCAGGTGAAGCTGCACATTTGGGACACAGGGGGCCAGGAGCGGTTCAGGGCGATGGCCCCCCTCTATTACAGAGATGCTGCTGGCGCTGTCGTTGTCTATGATATCACGTAATACTCCTGCTGCTGCTGCTGCTGCTGCTGCTGCTGCTGCTGCTGCTGCTGCTGCTG
>NW_013573544.1:7380-8049 GCF_000499745.2 Eimeria mitis
ATGGGGGTTTAGGGTTTAGGGTTTGGGGGCGAGGGTTTAGGGTTTAGGGTTTACGGCATCGGTTTCAGCGTTTAGGGCTTATTTTTTAGTGTTTAGTGTTTAGGGTTTAGTGTTTAAGGCTTAGGGTTTAGGGTTTAGGGTTTAGGGTTTTAGAGGGTTTAGGGTTTAGGGTTTAGAGTTTAGGGTTTAGGGTTTGGGGTTTAGGGTTTAGGGTTTAGGGTTTAGGGTTTAGGGTTTGCGTGAGCTGTGCAGGAGGTGAAAAGTTTTTGCGCCTCAAATGAATTCTCTTTCATCGAATGCTCTGCAAAGGTACGCAGCAGCAGCAGCAGCAGCAGCAGCAGCAGCAGCAGCAGCAACAGCAACAGCAGTAACAGCAGCAGCAACAGCAGCAGCAGAGGCAACAGCAACAGCAGCAACTGCAGCAGCAACTGCAGCAGCAACAGCGACAGCAGCAGCAGCAGCAGCTGCAGCTGCAAGAAGGGCCTGCTATAGGTTTCGCTTGTTAGTTAGGATTTGGGTTTAGGGTTTAGGGTTTAGGGTTTAGGGTTTAAGGATTAGGGTTTAGGGTTTAGGGTTTAGGGTTTAGGTGTTTGCTGTTGGCTGCAGACGGGGCACAACGTCAACCGGCTGTTCGAAGACCTGGGTACGTTGAGGGTTTAGGGTTTAGGG
>NW_013573544.1:8149-8552 GCF_000499745.2 Eimeria mitis
CAGAGTGGCACCAGCAGCGCCCGCAGCAGCAGCAGCAGCAGCAACAGCAACAGCAGCAGCAGCAGCAGCAGCAGTAGCTGCTGCTGCTGCTGCTGCTGCATGCCCGCCCCGATATTTCGAATATCAGCAGCATTTGCCTTCTGGCTGCTGCTCAGCCTCTGCTGCAGCAGCAGAGGCTTGCTGCAGCAGCAGCAGCGCTCGCTGCAGCAGCAGCAGCAGCAGTGATTCCTGCAGCAGCAGCACCGCTCGCTGCAGCAGCAGCAGCAGCAGCAGCGGTTGCTGCTGCAGCAGCAGCAGCAGTGATTGCTGCTGCAGCAGCAGCAGCACCAGCAGCAACGGTGATTGCTGCAGCAGCAGCGGCATTAGCAGCTGCTGCGGCCCCTGCTGCTGCTGCTGCTGCTGC
>NW_013573544.1:8652-10407 GCF_000499745.2 Eimeria mitis
AGCAGCAGCAGCAGCAACAGCAGCAGCAGCAGCAGCAGCAGCACGGTAGCAGCAGTAGCAGCAGCAGCAGCTGCTGCTGCTGCTGCTGTGGCGCTCCCTGTGACGGTATGGTTGCTGCTGCAGCTGCTGCTGTAGCTGCTGCTGCAGCTGCTGCTGCCGTGCAGCAGCCAGAGTGGCACCAGCAGCGCCCGCAGCAGCAGCAGCAGCAGCAACAGCAACAGCAGCAGCAGCAGCAGCAGCTGCTGCTGCTGCTGCTGCTGCTGCTGCTGCATGCCCGCCCCGATATTTCGAATATCAGCAGCCTTTGCCTATTGGCTGCGCTACAGCTGCTGCAGCAGCAGAGGCTTGCTGCAGCAGCAGCAGCGCTCGCTGCAGCAGCAGCACCAGCAGTGATTGCTGCAGCAGCAGCACCGCTCGCTGCAGCAGCAGCAGCAGCAGTGGTTGCTGCTGCAGCAGCACCGCTCGCTGCAGCAGCAGCAGCAGCAGTGATTGCTGCTGCAGCAGCAGCAGCAGTGATTGCTGCTGCAGCAGCAGCAGCGGTGGTTGCTGCAGCAGCAGCACCAGCACCAGCAGCAACAACAACGGTGATTGCTGCAGCAGCAGCGGCATTAGCAGCTGCTGCGGCCCCTGCTGCTGCTGCTGCTGCTGCTGCTGCTGCTGCTGCTGCTGCTGCTAGTGTAGTAAAGAGATGAGTGGATATATTTTGTTGTTATTTTGTTAATATTGAGCTGTACATACACCCCAAACTGAGCTGTCTCCGCTTGATGTTTTTTGTTTGCTGCAGCAGCAGCAGCAGCAGCAGCAGCAGCAGCAGCAACAGCTGCAGCAGCAGCAGCTGCTGCTGCTGCTGTTGCTGCACATAACAGCAATAAAAATAATAAGTAAATAAATAAATAAATAAGTAACTGCTGCCGCTGTTGCTGCTGCTGCTGCTGCTGCTGCTGCTGCTGCTGCTGCTGCTGCTGGAGAAATTCCCCTCTATATACATAATGCTTGTCTGGGGTGTATAGGCAGCTTTCATTAAAAAAAAAAAAAATAAAAGACGAAGCGGCCGCTTAACATTTATATTAAACAGCAAAAACAGCGTTGCTTGCTTCTGCATGCATGCCAATGCATGCATGCAAGTGCATGCATGCAAGTGCATGCAGGCGCATGCATTCACGCATGCATACAAGTGCATGCATGCATGCAAGTGCATGCAAGCGCATGCATTCATGCATGCATGCAAGTGCATGCAAGCGCATGCCTGCAAGTGCATGCATGCAAGTGCATGCAAGCGCATGCCTGCAAGTGCATGCATGCATGCAAATGCATGCACAGGAGCAGCAGCACTCGTTACAGTTCCCCCATTCGAGTGTTTGTGTTTTATTTATTTATATTTATTTTGTTTGTTTATAAAGTAAATGAACATAATGTTTGTATTTATTTTAATATTTTATGTATATTTTGTTGTTTTTGTTTGTTCTTTTTGCTGCTGCTATTTGGGGTGTATACGCAGCTGCTGCTGCTGCACGGTAGCGGTTTCCCTCGAATATATATCCGTTTTTTTTCGTATAAAAACAAAAATAAAGAAAAATATAAATAAATAAATAAAATAAAAGCGTAAACAGAAGAAAAAAGGTAAAAAAGTTTAATTTTATTTGGGGTTTCTGAGTATAAGTATGACGGCATCACCGCGTAGAAAAAGCTTCGATATGAATCTATCTTTATTTACATGTTTTTGTTTTTTTTTTCCGCCGCCTTTTGTTGTCTCCG
>NW_013573544.1:10507-10646 GCF_000499745.2 Eimeria mitis
TGCAAGTGCATGCATGCAGCTGGATGCATGCAACTGTATGCATGCAGACGTATGCATGCATGCACTTGCATGCATGCATGCAAATGCATGCACAGGAGCAGCAGCACTGGTTACAGTTCCCCCATTAGAGTGTATGTGT
>NW_013573544.1:10746-10967 GCF_000499745.2 Eimeria mitis
GTGACGATCAAATGCTTTTACTCGAGCTAGTAGTTTTCTGTTGTTTCTGCAGTTTATTAGTACTTGTGTGTTGTCTAGCACGCAACGAGATAGCAGCTCCAGTGGGCCCCCTTCCTATGAACAAATAAATTTATTTATTTATTTATTTATTTATTTGTTTAGTTTTATTTATTTATTTGTTTATTTATTTATTTATTTATTTTTTTTTTTTTTTTTTTTTT
>NW_013573544.1:11067-11280 GCF_000499745.2 Eimeria mitis
TGCAAGCGCATGCATGCATGCAAGTGCATGCAGGCGCATGCATTCATGCATGCATACAAGTGCATGCAAGCGCATGCATGCATGCAAGTGCATGCAGGCCCATGCATGCAAGTGCATGCATGCACGCAAGTGCATGCAACTGTATGCATGCATGCAAATGCATGCACAGGAGCAGCAGCACTGGTTACAGTTCCCCCATTAGAGTGTATGTGT
>NW_013573544.1:11541-12241 GCF_000499745.2 Eimeria mitis
ATGCATGCACAGGAGCAGCAGCACTGGTTACAGTTCCCCCATTAGAGTGTATGTGTTTTATTTATTTATATTTATTTTGTTTGTTTATAAAGTAAATGAACATAATATTTGTATTTATTTTAATATTTTATGTATATTTTGTTGTTTTTGTTTCTTTTTTTGCTGCTGCTATTTGGGGTGTATACGCAGCTGCTGCTGCTGCACGGTGGCGGTTTCCCTCAATACATATCCGTTTTTTTTCGTATAAAAACAAAAATAAAGGTAAATATAAATAAATAAATAAAATAAAAGCCTAAATAGATGAAAAAAGCGAGAAAAAGTTTAATTTTATTTGGGGTTTCTGAGTATAAGTATGACGGCATCACCGCGTAGAAAGAGCTTCGATATGAATCTATCTTTATTTACATGTTTTTGTTTTTTTTTTCCGCCGCCTTTTGTTGTCTCCGTCCACATCTCTCTTACATCTGTTAATAATAAATTACAATGACGATCAAATGCTTTTACTCGTGCTAGCAGTTTTCTGTTGTTTCGGCAGTTTATTAGTACTTGTGTGTTGTCTAGCACGCAACGAGATAGCAACTCCAGTGGGCCCCCTTCCTATAAAAAAAAAAATAAATAAATTTATTTATTTATTTATTTATTTATGTGTTTATTTTTATTTGTTTTTTTATTTTTTTTTTTTTTTTTTTTTTTTTTTTTT
>NW_013573544.1:14249-14834 GCF_000499745.2 Eimeria mitis
CGCTGCTGCCTCATTTGTATGAAGTTTTATCCTTTTTTATATTTAAAATATATTCTTACTTTAAATAAAAAGAAAAAAAACAAAAATAAATATATTTGCTGCTGCAGTGACAGCACAAACAGAACCCCCAGCCGCAGCAGAGCGGAGAGGCGGCGTAGGGGGTGATACGGGGTGCTGCCCCCCCCTCAATTAAAGCTAAATTAAAATAATAATTTGTTTTCACCGTAAAAAAAAGTAAATTAATTTATAATTAACGAAGAAAAACGCAAACAAACGATCCCTTATGACCCTGCAGCAGCAGCAGCTGCTGCTGCTGCTGCTCCCGCTGCTGCTGCTGCAGCAGCCCCCCAGTGCAGCAGCAGCAGCTCCTACTCTGTTCGTTTCTTCTGCGTTTGTCCGTTAGTTTATTTTTCTATTTATTTTTTTTGTTTATAAATTATATAAATTTGTATTTCCGTGTCATATTGACTCTATTAAAGCCACAAAAAAAAACAAAAAAAATAAACCCCCCTTCCTGCATTCAGCTAGCCTGCAGCAGCAGCACAGATCCTGCTGCTGCAGCAGCAGCTGCTGCTGCTGTTGCTG
>NW_013573544.1:14934-15021 GCF_000499745.2 Eimeria mitis
TGCTGCGCATGACCTGTTGCCACCCCACACCACGCGTACACGCCGTGCAGGCCTCCCCTGGAGACGAAGTCAGCTGCTGCTGCTGCT
>NW_013573544.1:15121-15264 GCF_000499745.2 Eimeria mitis
CAAAAAAAAACAAAAAAAATAAACCCCCCTTCTTGCATTCAGCTAGCCTGCAGCAGCAGCACAGATCCTGCTGCTGCAGCAGCAGCAGCAGCGCATGTAGCCGCAGCAGCAGCAGGATCCGCAGCTGCAGAAAAACACGCCAG
>NW_013573544.1:15364-15575 GCF_000499745.2 Eimeria mitis
GCATGTAGCCGCAGCAGCAGCAGGATCCGCAGCTGCAGAAAAACACGCCAGCTGACACCGGCCAGAAGCGCCAACAGCAGCAGCAGCAGCAACAACAACAACAGCAGCAGCAGCAGCAGCAGCAGCAGCAGCACACTTGTAGGAGGCTGTAGGTTATGTGTCTGCTGAAGAAGGCGGCGCCCTCACCCCAGCCTTCAAACCCTAAACCCTA
>NW_013573544.1:15675-15811 GCF_000499745.2 Eimeria mitis
GCATGACCTGCTGCCACCCCACACCACGCGTACACGCCGTGCAGGCCTCCCCTGGAGACGAAGTCAGCTGCTGCTGCTGCTGTTCATCATGACTTCGTGTTTGAGGGAGGTTACTGTCTACGAGCTCCCCAGAGCA
>NW_013573544.1:15911-16029 GCF_000499745.2 Eimeria mitis
AAAAAAAAACAAAAAAAATAAACCCCCCTTCTTGCATTCAGCTAGCCTGCAGCAGCAACTGCATCAGCAGCAGCAGCGCATGTAGCCGCAGCATCAGCAGGATCCGCAGCTGCAGAAA
>NW_013573544.1:16541-16666 GCF_000499745.2 Eimeria mitis
CGAGGCTTGCTTGTAAACAACGTACTGCACGAGGAAGACAGGCCACTGCTGCTGTTGCTGCTGCTGCTACGCCTACACGAGATGGCGCCCGCGGTTGCTGCTGCTGCTGCAGCTGCTACGGCCGC
>NW_013573545.1:1676-1905 GCF_000499745.2 Eimeria mitis
CAATAAACACATCAATAGATACACCAAAAGAAAGAGAAAAAGAAAAATAAAAAAACAAAACAAATAAAATAAATAAAATAAACAAAACAAATAAATAAAATAAATAAATAAACAAAATAAACAAATAAAAATACCATGAGTAGACCATCGTCCGGCGCAATCATCATATTTATTTATTAAAAAAAAAAAAAAAAAAAAAAAAAAAAAAAAAAAAAAAAAAAAAAAAAAA
>NW_013573545.1:2021-2369 GCF_000499745.2 Eimeria mitis
AATACACCAAAAGAAAGAGAAAAAGAAAAATAAAAAGAAAAAAGAATAAATAAAACAAAATAAATAAAATAAACAAATAAAAATACCATGAGTAGACCATCGTCCGGCGCAATCATCATATTTATTTATTAAACAAAAAAAACAAACCCCACCAATAAACACACCAAGACATACACCAAAAGAAAGAGAAAAAAATAAATAAAAAAACAAAATAAATAAAATAAATAAATAAACAAAATAAACAAATAAAAATACCATGAGTAGACCATCGTCCGGCACAATCATCATATTTATTTATTAAAAATTCTTTTATTGGATAAGCAAAAGTACGAGCACAGGAAGAGACCC
>NW_013573546.1:0-1637 GCF_000499745.2 Eimeria mitis
TTGGGAATCCGCGACAGTAGGATGCGCGATGCCGTTGTTGCATCCGCAACACCCTGTCTGGCATGCAACGTGATCCGCTGCCGCCTTTCCTGCCCCCTCTTCCTCGAGAGCTCGCCCAGCCTAAAGGACGACTAAGCGTTACTGTCGTGCATGTTTGGGCGGCTCGTGAAGATAATCTAAGCGGTGTGACTCCGTTCTGCTCGCATGTGTGCATGCAGGTGACTGATTATTATTGTGCGTCTGCGCGCCACGAAGCATGGAATAGGTTGTTTGCTGCAGCTGGCGGTTGGTTTCCTGCGCCTTCTGTTTGCGCGTACCGTTGATGGCGTAGGTGTTTCAAGTGTAAATACACTCTATGCATGCCTGTGTGGGGGATTATGGGTTTAGGGCAGGCTCAGGCAAGGCTGCATCTGCAGGCAGTCAAGTGAGCAGAGCAGAGTCACTCCGCTTAGATAATATTCACGTGCCGCGTAACTATGCACGACGATGACGTTTAGTGGGAACAATTTATACGCTAGCTGAATGAAATTTCGAAGCTCTAGGAAGGAATAGTTGTAGACAGTATGATGCGCTGTTGCAGCCAACCGTATCGCAGCAGAAGCGGCGNCTCTAGGAAGGAATAGTTGTAGACAGTATGATGCGCTGTTGCAGCCAACCGTATCGCAGCAGAAGCGGCGGTTGTGCCAGTACGTGGATAGCGCGTCGCAATAGCGCGTTGGTGCAATTGTGCATTGTAGAGTGCGACAACGTCGTTGTCAGTTGTGAGCAGCCCAGCACCTTGCAGGGTTATTTTTGCCATTCTATCCGCAGAAAATGCACACTGCTCCTCTTGACGGGTGCACGACTTGGTTTCAATGGAAACACTGCAAGTTTACATCCCCCGGACGTTGTTTTTTTTTCGTGTTCTGCTCCAAACCTTGCGCACCCAGTGGAATATTGGATTCGGACACTGGCTCCGCGGAGGTGGAGACATTCGTATCAGCGCAACTGACACCAAAGTGCATGAGAAAGCAAATCATACGGAGGCTTACACTAACTCGCAGTTTGCCGCCGTTGGGAAAATAGCGTTGGTCAGTGTATATGCGATTGGGGAAGCAGGCAACAAGGATGAAGACTCCCAGGTTCAAGCAGGACCTGACGTATTAACGGGGCAGACGCAGTGGCTCATGAAGCATCAGCCACTGGGCTGATTGCTTGGATTGCGCGTTCGTGCGGATGTCCGTTGAAGCCTCTGGCCACGTTGGCTCTTTGCCAGCGCCAGGATACCATGCGGACCGTGGACAGACTTAATGTTTGCACTGGCATGTTTCGTGTATATGCAGCATTCCTGCAAGAGATCCATCATTCCACCACTGGGTCATGACACAGCTTCATGTGGTGGAAAGCAGNGCAGCATTCCTGCAAGAGATCCATCATTCCACCACTGGGTCATGACACAGCTTCATGTGGTGGAAAGCAGCATATGGCTTGCCCGTACTTGATCTTGTCGAAGCAAGTATATCGCGAGCCTCGATAAGGCAGAGACAATTGGATGCAAACCTTCTATTTGCGAGCTATTCAAGCGCCAGCTGCTTACAATACTATACACGGACCGCCAACCGGAGGTGCTCCATTTTTCGGGCGTGCGTGTAGGAAGT
>NW_013573546.1:1737-3892 GCF_000499745.2 Eimeria mitis
AGCTGCTTACAATACTATACACGGACCGCCAACCGGAGGTGCTCCATTTTTCGGGCGTGCGTGTAGGAAGCGCGTCTCCTCTCGCGGAAGCGGAAACGATTTTAGGAACTTTTTGCAATCCAAACGATTTTCAATTGAGATTCTGAGAGTCGTCTTGTAGCGGTTTTACAAAGCTGTAGTTCGCACTGTTATGAGGTTGCATGGAAACCGTTGGCAGTAGAATGGGCGACGCCAGTGTTGCATCTTCGACCTCGTGCCGTTACTCGTGAAACCCAGCCCGCACTGGATCGTACCGTGCTAAGCAATAGTGTTTTGGGGGCTTTTCCACAATTGCCTGTGCTGCCTTCAGGCTTTGCAAGGCAATTCGAACTAGCTCTTACGCATTAACTGGGTATATGCAGTGGCTTTNGCTGCCTTCAGGCTTTGCAAGGCAATTCGAACTAGCTCTTACGCATTAACTGGGTATATGCAGTGGCTTTTGAAACATCGGCTGCTCGGGTAAGTGCCTATATGGCGCATTGCGCCCTGGAGGGCAACTAAAAGTAATCTTCGTCCATATTTGCGCGGTTGGTGAAGATTATTTGAGCGTCGTGACTTTGTCTTGGACGCAATCGTGCATGCAGATGATTAGTGATTCTGATACGCCTGTGCGCTCTGAAGCATGGAATTGCACGTTGGCTGCAACTGGCGGTTGCTTGTCTGCGACTTCTGTTCGTGCGCATTGCTGATGGTGTAGCTTGTTCCGTGTGGTTACATTTTCGTTGTGCAGATCCGGAAAGGGTTATGGCATTGGCGCCTGCATGCTGAATCAAAAAAACAGTTGCGTGGCGCCGTGCAACTGGACAATCTATGCGCTAGCTTAAGCAATTCGGATGCTCTAGGAAGGAGCAGTTGTAGGTAGCAAACTGCGTTGTTGCAGTGAAACTACCGCGCAGCAGATGGGACGGTTGTGCCAGGACGTGAATAGCGCGTCGCAATAGCGCCTGTGCGCAATTGTGCATCAGAGAGTGGGCCATTCTTTTTCTTAGTTGTGGGCAGTCCAGCACCTTGCAGCATTTATTCTGGCGCTTTATAACACTGGCAGTGCAAACTGCTCCCCTTGACGGGTGCGCGACTTGTTTCAATGGAAACGTTGCGAACTTACTTTTTCCGGACGTTTGTTGCTTTTTGTCGTTCTGGCTCCAAAGATGGATCGCCCAGTGCAACATGGGATTAGGACACTTTGAGTGCGGAGATGGAGATATTCATGTCAGCGGAGCCGACACCGAAGTGCATATGAAACCAAAGCATACGGGGGCTTACGCTAACCCGCAGTGGACCAGCGTAGAGAGAATAGCGTTGGTCAATATACGTATAACCACACGTTACAAATGATGACTCCTAGCCTTGCACAGGACGCATTAAGTAGGCAGATGCACTGGCCCATGAAACATCAGCTGCAGGGCTGATTGCATTGAGTGCGCGTTTGAGCGGATATGCGTCGACACCTGTAGCCAGTTTACTTCTTTGGTAGAGCTGGATTACCATGCGAGCCGTCTACAGCCTTAACGTTTGCAATGTTCTACCTCGTGCATATGCTGCATTCGTACAAGGGGTCTATCTTTCTGCCACTGGGTCTTGGCATAGAGTCTTGTGGTGAGAAGCAACCGGTGGCTTTCCTGTACTCGATCGTGGCGAAGCGCGCCTCTCGCGAACAACGCTAACCTAGGCAGACATAGTTGGGTCTGAACCCTCCATGTGCGAGCCAGTCAAGCAGCCACGGCCGTCGTTACTACCCACAGTCCCCGAACCTGAGCTGCTACATTTTTTATGGCCCGCTCTTAGGCCGTGCATTTCCACTCGCGGAAGAGGAATCGATTTCAGGAACCCGATACTGTCTAAGCTATTTTCAACTGTGCTGAGAGTCGCCTGGTGGAGGTTTCCCATAGTTTGCACTGTTTATGAGGTTGGTTGGGATTCCGTGGCAGTAGGATGCGCCGCGCCGTTGTATTATCGTCGACATCGTGCCGGTACACGTGGAGCCAAGCGTGCACTGGATCGTACAGCGCTATGGCGTAGTGTTTTCGTGGCTCCTTCACCATTCCACGCGCTGCCTTTAGGCTTTGCAACGCGCTCCGAACTAGCCATGATGCACTAACTGGGTATATGCAATAGC
>NW_013573547.1:0-243 GCF_000499745.2 Eimeria mitis
AACCATCGACACCGCCGCCCCGCAGCAATCAACTCAGCAGCAGCAGCAGCAGCAGCAGCAGCAGCAGCAGTATTGCAGCAGCAGCAGCAGCAGCAGCAGCAGCAGCATCGTGTGTTGGGTTGGTGGTGTTGTGTTCTTTGTGTTTTTAATTTATCCCCTCCTTGGCTGCAGGAGACAACAGCGGCAGCGATCGCTCTCTCTTATCTGTCTTTATATATAAATATATATATATATATATATATA
>NW_013573547.1:288-458 GCF_000499745.2 Eimeria mitis
TATATTATATATATATTATATTATATTATTCTTATAAATATAAATATTTATATAAATTTATATATATTTGTGTATTCGTGCTATTGGCATATCCTCTTGTCGCTGAAGCAACCATCGACACCGCCGCCCCGCAGCAATCAACTCAGCAGCAGCAGCAGCAGCAGCAGCAG
>NW_013573547.1:483-686 GCF_000499745.2 Eimeria mitis
CACCGCAGCGGCGTTCGCTTTTCCGCAGCAGTTTATTATCGTTTCTCTCTCAACCTGCATCGACAGAGAGAGCACCACAAGCAGTAACTGCTGCTGCTGCTGCTGCTGCTGCTGCTGCTGCTTCTGTTGCTGACAGCAGCAATTGTTTAGGGGGTGGGGGTCTCCCTAGCAGCAAGAGAGCGTTGATGAATCTTAGTTGGGTT
>NW_013573547.1:786-1221 GCF_000499745.2 Eimeria mitis
TATATAAAATATATATATCGTGTTTACTTCTTTTTGCAGCACTGCGTTGCAGCAAGAGCAGCAGCAGCAGTGTATGATAACAGCAGCAGCATTGCAGCAACAGCAGCAGCAGCAGCAGCAGCAGCAATTGTTTAGGGGGTGGGGGTCTCCCTAGCAGCAAGAGAGCGTTGATGAATCTTAGTTGGGTTTCAGGTGTATCTGCTGCAGCAGCAACTGCTGCTGCTGCTGCTGCTGCTGCAGCAACAACATATCCTGCTAATATTCAAACATGTACGTATACAGCACCATACAGCAGCAGCAGCCACTGCCCTCTAGGCCCCACCACCAGCAGCAGCAGCAGCAGCAACACCACCACCACCACCACAACCACCACCACCAGCAGCAGCAGCAGCAGCAGCAGCAGCAGCAGCAGCAGCAGCAGCAGCAGCAGCAGCA
>NW_013573547.1:1321-2052 GCF_000499745.2 Eimeria mitis
CAGCAGCAGCAGCAGCAGCAGCAGCAGCAGCAGCAGCAGCAGCAGCAGCAGCAGCAGCACAGCCAGCGGTTGAAGGGTTCACTGGGACGTGTATGGGGCAAGCTCAGCAGCATGCAGCTGATGGGGGGCTGCCGCATCGACTCTTTAGTATCCGGCAGCAGCACGAGGCCATCAGTAGTAGACGAAGCAGCAGCACACGATGCTGCTGCTGCTGCTGCTGCTGCTGCAGCAGCAGGAACAACAACAGCAGCAGCAGCAGCAGCAGGAGGAGGAACGAGAGGTACTGAAAACACCAACAACAGCAGCAGCAACAGCAGCAACAGCAACACAAACAACAAAGAAGAAGAGGAGATAGATGAATATAACGAGGAGGAAAAAAAGCAATCAATATTAGAATGTATAAGAAAAGAACTAAAAGAAAGAAAATTAAATATAAATGATTTTATTTTTCTAAAAACTGTAGGCACGGGCTCCTTTGGCCGCGTATGTATAGTGGATATACACCCGGGGCTCAGCTGGTATCCCCCAATGGCACTAAAAATTTTAAGTAAACAAAAAATTATTTCGATGAAACAAGTTGAACATGTTAAAGATGAAAAAAAAATACTCGCACAACTCAGTCATCCTTTTATCGTTAATTTACTCGTACGCTTCTTCTTATACACTTTTATTTTATTTTATTTTATTTTATTTTTATTTTTATTTTTATTTTTATTTTTATTTTTATTTTT
>NW_013573547.1:2110-2566 GCF_000499745.2 Eimeria mitis
AGATATGTAGATGTATGTATGTTTATTTATTTGTTTGTTTGTTTATTTTTGTTTATGTTGATTTATATGTTAATGTGTAGATGAATATATATTATTGTTTAATTGTTTAGTATACTATGTCTTTGTGGTTTGTATTTTTAAGGGTTTAGGGTTTAGGGTTTATTGTTTATGTTTTATGTTCGAGTGTATATTGTTAAGTGTTTACGGTGTATCCACTATACAGTGTATAATCTATTCTTTATTGTTTATTGTTTAGGGTTTAGGGTTTAGGGTTTATTATGTACTGTTGAGTGCATACTGTTTCGGGTGTATAGAGTGCAGGGTATACAATCTATAATCTATTGTTTATTGTTTATTCTTTATAGTTTATAGTTTATTGTTTATTGTTTAGTGTTTATATATGTATATATATATATATATATATATATATATATATATATATATATATATATGTGT
>NW_013573547.1:2666-2880 GCF_000499745.2 Eimeria mitis
GTATATATGCAGGCATCATTCCAGGACGAAAGGCGTTTATTTTTATTGATGGAGTATGTGAATGGTGGTGAGTTATTTAGTTATTTAAGAAAGCAAATCTCCGTGCCTATAGATCAAGCTCGTTTATATGCAGCAGAGATAACACTAGCATTAGAGTATCTACATAAAAAAAATATAGTATATAGAGACTTAAAACCCGAAAATTTATTGATAG
>NW_013573547.1:2980-3537 GCF_000499745.2 Eimeria mitis
CCAAGCTCGTTTATATGCAGCAGAGATAACCCTAGCATTAGAGTATCTACATAAAAAAAATATAGTATATAGAGACTTAAAACCCGAAAATTTATTGATAGATAGTTTCGGCCATATAAAAATTACAGACTTCGGCTTCGCTAAAGTTGTTATGGGCCGTACATGGACTCTATGTGGTACCCATGAATATCTAGCGCCAGAGAGTATAACAAGAAGAGGCCACGGGCTACAGGTTGACTGGTGGGCTTTAGGTATTTTATTATATGAGATGCTAGCTGGCCATCCTCCCTTTATAGATGAAACACCATTAGGTATTTATAAAAAAATAATAGCGGGGAAGATAGAGTTTCCTTCTCTCTTTGATTGTTCAGCAAAATCTCTTATAAAAAGATTACTTATACATGAACCTAATAAAAGATATGGATGCTTAAAGGATGGACCACAAGACGTAAAAAACCATAAATTCTTTAAAAATATAGATTGGGGGCTTTGTTATAATAAAAAAATAAAACCTATATATAAACCCAAAATACAGGGGCCCAGAGATAGCAGTATGT
>NW_013573547.1:3637-3888 GCF_000499745.2 Eimeria mitis
CCTTTGTTATAATAAAAAAATAAAACCTATATATAAACCCAAAATACAGGGGCCCAGGGATAGTAGTATGTTTGATACTTATGCAGAGTCAACAGAATCGTCGGCACCCATCATTGATGCAGCCACACAACAAGCACTGTTTCATAACTTTTAATATATTGTTGTTCTTGTTGTTGTGGTGGTGGTGGTGATGTGTTATATATATATATATATATATATATATATATATATATATATATATATATATATAT
>NW_013573547.1:3988-4340 GCF_000499745.2 Eimeria mitis
GGTGTGTGGAAATATATATATATATTTATATTCATGTATCTGTATTTATATTTATATATATATATATGTGTGTGTATATATATATATTTATATATACTTATGCCTCTCCGACGCCGCCGCGGGAGAAGGCGAGGCGCAACGCACAGAACCATACATAATACAGACACCGTGGAGTGTATATGCAGCTCAGAGTGCATGCGCGGGTACTCGCTATAAACCACCGATGGGCTCCTGATTTTTTTGTGGTTGGGTAAACAGGAGCCCGGGCGGTGGTGCCTCTATACATAATACATACTGTCCATAGTAGGCACAAACAGCAGCAGCAGCAGCAGCAGCAACAGCAACTCCTGCT
>NW_013573548.1:0-378 GCF_000499745.2 Eimeria mitis
CTGAGGCCATTGCGAAAATTGCTGAGAGTGTGGTCGGCGACACCGAAGAATTCTGGCGCTCTGCGCATGACCTTTATCTACAGATTGGCGGCAAGCCTGAAGATGTGCTTAATTTTGCTAGCGGCAAATCGCTACTGCAAAAGCTATCAACTAAGATAAAGTCCAGTACTGGTGAGCAGGTAGAGGGTGCTGTGACCGCTGAGAATGTTGCCGCAGATGCTGTGAAGAAACGGTTTCTCGAGCAATGGCGTGTAGTTGAAGCTTCGGCGAGGGATCATTGGTTGAGAGCGCAAGAGACGGTAGAAGAGGCGAGGAAGGTGAAAAAGTACAAACTAGACAACGAAAGGTTTGGATCGTCTGGACTGGATAAGAGAACGA
>NW_013573548.1:462-1049 GCF_000499745.2 Eimeria mitis
AGTATGAAAGAACACTTAGCGATGCACTCATGTATCCACTCGACCCTTCATCAGGGGCATGGAATGAAATACGAGAGCTGAAAAACCGATTCGACTCTGACAAGGCAATGCTAAAGGACAGTAAAACGATTGCAGAGATACCTGAACTCGTAGAAAGGATGCTGCAGACATCCTTGAGAGCGTGGACTCTGACTGAGAATGAGCGCTTAGCTCGGCTTACACAGGAAATCGAAAGGGCACGCATTTCTCTTATTAACTCTGCGCCGTATTAAAGAGGCTTGTGAACACGCGAAAAACACTGACGCATCTCTGTCCGTATTCTTCGCATCCGATGGCTACTCAGTGAGATATCATGATGATACAGCATGCAATTCCGCGCATGGGCGGCTCTGAGTGGAAGATTCTATGTAAATTTCATCAGTGCTTGTGAACACTCGCTTTGCACTACCAAATTTTTCCTTCGCGTTGCCTTCGCTTAGTAAGCATTTCTTGTGCTTCTATTTAGACATTGCTTGCGCCGATGTGGGTTTGGCCCTAGCAGGACTGTCCCGTCGGGCGAGCCATGCGCAGTGTTTGTTCTGTAGAGT
>NW_013573548.1:1149-2623 GCF_000499745.2 Eimeria mitis
TCCGTATTAAAGAGGCTTGTGAACATGCGAAAAACACTGCCGCATCTCTGTCCGTATTCTTCCGATCCGATGGCTACTCAGTGAGATAACATGATGATACAGCATGCAATTCCGCGCATGGGCGGCTGTGAGTGCAAGATTCTATGTAAATATCATCAGTGCTTCTGAACGCTCGCTTTGCACTACCAAATTTTTCTTTCGCGTTGCCTTCGCTTAGTAAGCATTTCTTGCGCTTATATTTAGACATTGCTTGCGCCGATGTGGGTTTGGCCCTAGCAGGACTGTCCCGTCGCGCGAGCCATGCGCAGTGTTTGTTCTGTAGAGTTGTTGGTGCGTATTCTTCATGCAGTGCATTTTTTTCTGTTTCTTCCGCTCAGGCAGCCGAGTGGAGTTACGTATCTATCACTGTCCCCTTGCGCTTTGCATTGCTGTTCGCAGTGTTAACCCAATATCACCTCTTTTTCTAATTTGTCTTATAGGATAGCTGTCCAGCCGCAGTCTGTGACCTTTGAGTATGCGCAGTGCGACCGGCGATTAGACGTGCCACCAGGCAGTCGCATGCTTGAAGGCGGAAGGATATGCCGCCAGTTGCAGTGGATGTTGCTGCGTCTCCATTGCCATCTGCTGCTGCTGCTGCTTGTGTTGTCTGTCTGTACGCCCGCGCTGCTGCTGCACCTCGCTCGCGCCTTCGTTACTACGGCGGGTCGTTTGCCCCTAATACCTCCGCAGCCATTTCAAAGGGGAAGGTCCTTCTGCAGCAGCAGTAGCAACAGCAGTAGTAGCACCAGCAGCAGCAGCAACAACACCTCAATCGAGAGCTCCTTTCCCCTACGCCCTTGCAGCAGCAGCAGCACCGCAATCGGGATCTCCTTCCCCCTCAGCAACTGCAGCTCGGTGAATATCGTCTTGCTTCTACCCAGCGACCAGCAGCAGCAACAACAACAGGAAGGGCAGCAACGGCGGTCGCAACACCTTTGAGGGGCCCTCTGTTGCGTCTTTGTCTGCGTTCTCTTCTTGCTGGGGGTCGCACACCTTCCAGTGCCTCCTGCTGCTGCTCCTACACCTGTAGATGTTGCTGCTTCTTAGGAGAGATGGAGAGGCCTCCATAGCAGCACCAGGTCCAGACATTGGGGCCTCGTCAACAGCACAAGACTAAGATCATCAAGGGTGACGCCCAATAGCGCACTGCAGCCTTAGGGGTCCCCACACCCTTTGGGGGCTCTCAAATGCCGCAGGGGCCCCCCACAGCCACAGACGGCCACCAAAGGCACTAGAGGCCCCGTTGGGCACGTAGAGGGCCCCCACAGCCAAAACGGGAACCCCAGTGCTACAGGCCCCCCTCCCAGCGGCCATAGGGGGCCTCATGCGAAAGCTGGGCACCGAAGGGCACAGAGGACCCCCAACTCATCGTAGGGGACCTCCAAAAATAAGGGTACCCCCAAAAGCATTGGTGGCCCATACGGAGGGGGCCCTT
>NW_013573548.1:2772-3486 GCF_000499745.2 Eimeria mitis
CTGTTCCTTGTCAGCATGTTTCTTCTTTTCTCTTTTTTGTTTGTCTCTTACTTTTTGCGTTCTCCGTCCTTTCCTTTGTCTCGTTTTTTCTTGTCTTTATGCTGTTGCCCTTTCCCTCCGCTTGCTCCTGCTGCTCCCACTGCTGCTGCTGTTGCTATTGCTGCTGCTGCTGCTGCTGCTGCTGCTGCCCCTGGTAGTGCTGCTGCTGCCACTGTTGTAGCTGTTGCTGCCGCTGCTGCTGCTGCTGCTATTGGCACTGTTGCTGCAGCAGCAGCTGCTGCTGTGTCATGTGTTTAATTTCTGCTGCTCGTCGTTTACCGAATTGCCTCGGTGCGGCAAGCAGCCTACAACGCATTCGTCTCAACAGCATCATTAGCAGCAGCAGCAGCAGCAGTGATTGACAGGTAATCTGTCCCTGTTTGGGGGATGCGGCAAACGGGTCGATATCTACCGGAATTTCGGGCTGTCAGGGCAAAACACAACTTTTTAACTGCCGGACTGCTGCTGCTGTTACTGCTACTGCTGATGCTGCTGATGCTGGTGGTGCTGCTGCTGATGCTGGTGGTGGCGCTTCTGATGCTGGTGGTGCTGCTACTGCTGTTGCTCATACTGCTGTTTCTCTCTCTATCTCTTACTTCTCTGTTTTTATATAATATATATATATATATATATATATATATATATATATATATATATATATATATATATATATAT
>NW_013573548.1:3586-3979 GCF_000499745.2 Eimeria mitis
GCTTCTGTTTATTTATGTCACTACTTTGTCTTCGGTGTGTAGAGATCCTCTTTTCGTCGCCACCGTGGCCGGGCGGCCTTTAATTGCATTGTGTAAAAGAAAGGTGGGGTTTCTGGTTTGTGTGCAGATGGGGGCATATCAGCCGTGTCGTTATATAGCCAGCCATCACCACGGGATGGAGCCAACGGTGGACCCCCACAAACTCACTGTCTCCTTGTAGGTTGTAAAGGATGCTGCTGCCAATATCAAGGGGAAGCGACAGTTAAAACAACCTAGCTAGCTAGCGATCTAGCTAGCTCAGATAGCTAACCTCCTAGCTACCTAGGCATCGAACCATATAGCTAGCCAGCGGCTAGCTCGAGATATATATATATATATATATATATATATCTG
>NW_013573549.1:0-228 GCF_000499745.2 Eimeria mitis
CCCTGCCGATGGCTGCTCTGCAGCCGTCTCCTATTGGAAAAAAGCCCACGTAAACTTTGGCGAACTCCCGCCCGAATACGAGAAAGAAACGACTGTGTATGCGGATAGCCAGAACATCTCGCTTGTGGCCCTGTACAACCCCCAGGACGGCGCCACAGTTGACTGCGCCTACATCACTTGCCCTATCTCAACTAAGACAACCACAGCCGCTCCTACCACTACCAGTGT
>NW_013573549.1:328-776 GCF_000499745.2 Eimeria mitis
ATTGACATTACGGAGAATAATATCAAGCGCCAGGGCACCTATGCCTACGCGCCTGAGACAGGCCCTGCCGATGGCTGCTCTGCAGCCGTCTCCTATTGGAAAAAAGCCCACGTAAACTTTGGCGAACTCCCGCCCGAATACGAGAAAGAAACGACTGTGTATGCGGATAGCCAGAACATATCGCTTGTGGCCCTGTACAACCCCCAGGACGGCGCCACACTTGACTGCGCCTACATCACTTGCCCTATCTCAACTAAGACAACCACAGCCGCTCCTACCACTACCAGTGTTAGCACTACAACTGCAAGCAGCACCGCAGCTACAGAGGAGACAACCACACAGGCGGGCCAAGGTGGTGGCGGAAGTGGTTTTTTTCGTGCTGAACCAAAAGCTGGGGGTTCAGCGAGCACGCATGTCCAGGCTCCGGCGTCAGCAGCCGCACCCATAT
>NW_013573549.1:816-1224 GCF_000499745.2 Eimeria mitis
CCAGAGGACCGGCCCATCCGTTCGGCACCTGTCCACATCGTCGGAGACGGTTACCGGACTCGTCTGCCTCACCAATCCTGCGGCTCTTGCTCAGGGAAAAAAACCTTTCACGTACGTTGTTGAGAATATACCGCCATCCTCTCCTCTTGGCTGTACCTCCTCCTACTGTGGTGTTTGCCTTCCTTGATGCACGCTTTCCCATCAGCTCCCTTCTGCGGTGTGCACGTCCTTCGTGTGTTTCAGTCGCATGTGTACTGTACTGTATTGAGCGTGTTTTCTTGTGGGGCATTGCATATATTAATCAGCTACTGTGGTTCCATCGCTGTGTATTTGTGCTCGTGTTGCTGGCGCATTTTCATTTGTCGTCCGCCTGTGCCCCTTGCGTCTTCAAGGTGCTGCCTAGTGCCG
>NW_013573549.1:1324-1516 GCF_000499745.2 Eimeria mitis
CCGAACTGTATTGAGTGTGTTTTCTTGTGGGGCCTTGCATATATTAATCAGCTACTGTGGTTCCATCGCTGTGTATTTGTGCTCGTGTTGTTGGTGCACTTTCATTTGTCGTCCGCCTGTGTCCCTTGCGTCTTCAAGGTGCTGCCTAGTGCCGTCTATTTCACGTTGTTTTCGCCCGTTGTTTCCAGCGGT
>NW_013573549.1:1616-2083 GCF_000499745.2 Eimeria mitis
CGTGTTTCAGTCGCATCCGAACTGTATTGAGCGTGTTTTCTTGTGGGGCCTTGCATATATTAATCAGCTACTGTGGTTCCATCGGTGTGTATTTGTGCTCGTGTTGTTGGCGCACTTTCATTTGTCGTCCCCCTGTGCCCCTTGCGTCTTCAAGGTGCTGCCTAGTGCCGTCTATTTCACGTTGTTTTCGCCCGTTGTTTCCAGCGGTATTCCACACTTGCCATTTTAGCATTGACCACGTGTTTTCTTTTCGCCATGCACGAACATGTTTCCTTCTAGCCAATGTTAGGCCGGTTTCTTTGTTCTACGTGTCTGTATAATCTTCTTTATTAGTTGTATACGGCTGCACAGTTTGGCAATATCTGACGTTCATGCCGAAGCGTGAGGCGATTTGTCCCTTGTGATGTTTCTTCGTCGTTTTTGCTATGCGGTGCCTTTTTCGCAGTGAGGATGTTTGGGCGAACATA
>NW_013573549.1:2183-3617 GCF_000499745.2 Eimeria mitis
CATACGGCTGCACAATTTGGCAATATCTGACTTTCATGCCGAAGCGTGAGGCGATTTGTCTCTTGTGATGTTTCTTCGTCGTTTTTGCTATGCGGTGCCTTTTTCGCAGTGAGGATGTTTGGGCGAACATAAAGAAAGCCATAGAAAACTCCGCTTCTGCCTCTACCCAGTCTGCTCTCCTTGCTACCGCTTTACTTCTGTTCACTTCTTTCATAGTTATCTAGGCCTTGTCAAGAAGGCGCAACTCGGTGAGATCTTCTTGAAACTCAGTTGCCATGCCTGTGTTAGTGCAACTGCAGTATCCGCAGTGTCTGCAGAACAGCAGGAATGATATGTTTCTTTGAACCCCTAAACTGGGGGCCCCTACAGCGATATTGCATGAAACAAAGTGTCACACAGCGCTCCTAACTCTGGCTTTCAGCCACCGCATCGCTCTTGCCGCTTGCGCGGTCCTATCCACAAACCGCAGAACCGCTACAAATGCAGCTCGCCATGACTAAGACTTTACCCTTTAGCTGATTACGGGCGGAGACATAGTAGGATAAAACAGCAAACAGAAACCCAGGATGCGTCTTTTGAAGGATTCCTGCAGAGCGAGTATGCCCCGCTAGAGCTTGCCAAATTTTCCCTGTATCGTATGCAAACTAGTAGCACGTCATACCTCCTAGAAAGCTAAGTGGCCAGGGTGCAAGGTTGGCACTCGTGCCTCCTGCAACACCAGAACAACAGACCAAGCAGTTGAGGTCAGAACCATGTTAGCGGGCTGCTTTCTCCGCGTACTGCACCGCCTTGGGTCCAGTGGTCGCAGCTCCGATTCCCAGCATTGGTAGTTGAAGCTGCGCTGTGTATATAAAAGATGACTGAGACACATTGGAGGCTTCGCCTTGGGGCTTTGTAAGCGATTTTCCAGGCGAATGAAGACGCGAAGAAGAGGTCAAGCGGTTGCTTGTCTCGTGTGGTAATGCAAGAGCAGAAGAGCGAGTTTATTGTATCCGTGCAGCTCCACCGAAGCCCCGAGGTTATCACCCCACTTTTCTCTCTAGCAAGGATAAGAGACCCCTGTATTGGCCCAAAAAAGGACAAATTACGCCCCCACACGAGAAATGGATACAGCACTGCCAACTCCCGTTGAAATTCGCCCGATTAATGCTAGAAGAACATCTTTTTTTTTAAGCTACGCTAAACCAACTTTCCGATCTTGTCTCAGAAGAGCGGCATGCCTCGAACAACCAGCTGCACCCCCTGCTCCGCGAGCAAGGCCTACAGCGCGTGGAAAGCCCTGTAGCCAGCCAGCAGACCAGCGGCCTTGCAGTGCAGTTACAAGCTACAACCAGCTGCATTTGTTTGGGATCTTGCGTCTTTGCGATTTAATTGCTGAATCTGTGCCGAACACCATGAGAAAGCTCACTTCAGTTTTGCTTTCCGCTGCCGTGC
>NW_013573549.1:3717-3835 GCF_000499745.2 Eimeria mitis
GGCGATTTTCCAGGCGAATGAAGACGCGAAGAAGAGGTCAAGCGGTCCCTTGTCTCGTGTGGTAATGCAAGAGCAGAAGAGCGAGTTTATTGTATCCGTGCAGCTCCACCGAAGCCCC
>NW_013573549.1:3935-4086 GCF_000499745.2 Eimeria mitis
AGCCGGTGGGTGGAAGCGAACACACAGCAAAATAATCCAATATTGGCTTATTTAGAGAAAAATTTCAGAGATACTTGCAGCGGTTGTTGTGGTTTCGCATCTGTGCAGCCTCCGCCGACTGCCTTGCCGACTTCAACGCTGCTCGAGAACG
>NW_013573549.1:4236-4338 GCF_000499745.2 Eimeria mitis
CTACATTTGTTTGGGATCTTGTGTCTTTGTGGTTTAATTTCTGAATCTGTGCCGAACACCATGAGAAAGCTCACTTCAGTTTTGCTTTCCGCTGCCGTGCTG
>NW_013573550.1:0-300 GCF_000499745.2 Eimeria mitis
GCAGCAGCAGCAGCAGCAGCAGCAGCAGCAACAGCAGCAGCAGCAGCAGCAACAGCAGCAGCAGCAAAAGCAGCAGCAGATACGTATCTGCACCCACTTCCATGAAGAGTCAGAAGTCTGCGGCGCACGCTCTTCAGCAGCAGCAGCAGCAGCAGCAGCAGAACAACAGCAGCAGAATGCCAGCAGCAGCAACAGAGGCAGCAAAATACCAGCAGCAGCAACAGCAGCAGAACAGCAGCAGCAACAGCAGCAGCGGCAGCAAACGCAGACAAGCAGCAACAAAACAGCAAAACACCAGCA
>NW_013573550.1:1449-2294 GCF_000499745.2 Eimeria mitis
TTGGACCTGCTGCAGCAGCAGCTGCTGCTGCTGCTGCTGCTGTTGCTGCTGCTGCTGCTGCTGCCGCAGGTCTACAGGTTGCTGGTGCTACTGCTTGTTACTGGCTTCGTTGTCTTCTTGATTCTGCTGCTCTTCGCCGCGGCTGTTTGCAGCAGCAGCAACAGCAGCAGCAACAGAAACAGCAGCAGCAGAAACAGCAGCAGCACCTCTGCGGGCCCCACGCACTATAGAAGCAAGAAAGGAGACGATGCTGCTGATGCAGCAAGACAGCCAGGGGGGTAACACGAAGCCTGGTGACGTTCCTTCTTCTTGACCTAGATTTGCTGCTGCTGCTGCTGCTGCTGCTGCTGCTGCTGCTGCTTCTGCAGACCCGGATGCTGCTGTTGCTTCTGCTGCTGCTGCTGAGGCGGGACCCGATGAAGCAACTGCTGGGTTTGCTGCTGCTTCTGCTGGAGACAGTGGTTTTGCTGCTGCTGCTGCTGCTGCTGCTGCTGCTGCTGGGCCTGCTGCTGAGAGGATTGATGGTGTTGCTGACTCTTCGTCTTCTGTTGCTGCTGCTGCTGCTTCTACTTCTGCTGATTGTGAATAAGACTGATCTGCCTCGGCGAATGAGTCAATATATTGTTGGTGACCTTGTGCTGCTGATGTTGCTGCTGCTGCTGCGGCGGCAGCTGCTGCAGCAGCAGCAGCTGCGGCTGCTGGTGCAACCGATGATGAAGCTATGGGGAGAGGAGTACCTGCAGCACAGCAGAACGAGCAGCGCAGCTGTGGGTCTACTCCTGCTGCGGCTCTTGCTCCTGCTGCTGTTGCTGCTGCCGCTGCTGCTGCTGCTGCTGCTGCTGCTG
>NW_013573550.1:2394-3712 GCF_000499745.2 Eimeria mitis
AGCGGCTGCTGGTGCAACCGATGATGAAGCTATGGGGAGAGGAGTACCTGCAGCACAGCAAAACGAGCAGCGCAACTGTGGGTCTACTCCTGCTGCGGCTTTTGCTGCTGCTGCTGCTGTTGCTGCCGCTGCTGCTGCTGCTGTTGCTGCCGCTGCTGCTGCTGCTGTTGCTGCCGCTGCTGCTGCCGCTGCTGCTGCTGCTGCTGCTGCTGCTGCTGCTGCTCACCCTGTCGTAGAGAGGGCCAGTAGGCGCGTTCGTGGCGCGTAGGACAGCCGCAGCAAACGACCTGAGGAGCCTCTGCAGCAGGGGCGCCGCGCCTGGGGCAGATGAGGGGGATACTGCAGCAGCAATTCAGCAGCACAGCAGCAGCAGCAGCAGCAGCAGCAGCAGCAGCAGTGACACCAGCAGGTATACGTTGTAGTTATTAAAACTTAATAAGTTTAGTTTCATATAATTTTCTAAGTGCTGCTGCAGTGTATGTACACCGCACAGCCGCCGCCGGCAGTCGGCGCCGGCTCTGCACGTGCGCGAGGAGGGGGTTGGTGTTATGAGTTGTTTTGTGTTTTTATAAATGTATAAAGAAATATAATTTAATTAAATAAATTTAAATTAATTAAATAAAGGGAAAAGGAAAATACTGACGATGAAAGAAGCATCGCAAAGAGCAGCTGCAGCGGCTGTCTTCCCTTGACCACTGGTCAGCGAGAGAACAGAAAAAAGTTGCAGCTGCGCATACACCGGAATTATAATATATATATTATATTATAAAATAAAAAAAAGAGAAGAAAACAGACAGTGCTACAAACACAATTCATTAGGAGTTCATTGTAGTTGCCGTTGCTGCTGCTCCTGCTGCTCTTGCTGCTGCTCCATCAGCATACATAACAGCAGCACCGCCAGCAGCAGGAGCAGCAGCAGCAGCAGCAGCAGCAGCAGATGCGGTGGCAGCAGGAGGTGGTGGGGTTGTGTCTGCTGCAGTTTTCTGCTGCTGTTTCTACTGCTGTTTTTTTTTTTTTTAATTACATTATACTTTCATCTTTTTTGCTTTTTTCGTTTCTTATATCTCTATGTATAACAAGCGCTGAGGTGGCGCCTAACTAAACCCCTAGGGTTTAGGGTTTAGGGTTTAGGGTTTAGGGTTTGTTGTGAGAGAGAGTAGCAGCAAACCACAATATTCTGCTGTATATACTGCTGCTCTTCTTAGTGCCAACAGATTATTATATTTATCCATACACCGATAGTTATGTAAATGTTATGTACTATATATATATATATATACGTTATGTATTATATATATATATATATATATATATATAC
>NW_013573550.1:3812-4152 GCF_000499745.2 Eimeria mitis
TCTGTTGTTTTTTTTTTTTAATTACATTATACTTTCATCTTTGTTGCTTTTTTCGTTTCTTATCTCTCTATGAATAACAAGCGCTGAGGTGGCGCCTAACTAAACCCCTAGGGTTTAGGGTTTAGGGTTTAGGGTTTAGGGTTTAGGGTTTAGGGTTTGTTGTGAGAGAGAGTAGCAGCAAACCACAATACTCTGCTGTATATACTGCTGCTCTTCTTAGTGCCAACAGATTATTATGTTTGTCATGCATACACCGATTGTTATGTACATTTTATGTATTATATATATATATACATATATATATATGTACATACATATATATATATATATATATATACAT
>NW_013573551.1:0-4836 GCF_000499745.2 Eimeria mitis
AAGTGCCGCTGCGAGTAGCGAAGTGCCGGCAAATCGAATTTGCCGCTTGCAGGGGCGGGTAATTGTTGGTTTGGGGATAACGTGGATAGCACACCGATATGCGGAAAGTGCGGCGGGCGGCTGGTAAGACCAACTGGTGCATGCTCCAACAGTTGAGCAAAGTACACTCCCCTTGCCAGCAGCGCCCGTGAAAAGCCCACATGCCTTGGTGCGCTTGTAGCCACGTTAAGAGCCAACCAGAAGACGCGAACGGGCACGATCACCTATAGAGGCGCCTTCGGCCTCCCGGTTGGGACACTGTCAACTCTCTGCATCCTCTCAGAGCAGTAGATGTCGCGAGTTTGAAGACTCAGCTGGCTGTATCTTTGCGAAGGGAGGAGATGGCGGCATGACAGCCATACCCAGTGTTGTTGTGGTCCTTGAGAAAAACACGTTTGACTACCGAACCACGACATACGCCCTGACCAGGGACATATAAAACGAGCTTCTGAAATCCAGGGATCCCATATACGCAGGTCAACCTACCAACGGCGATTCGGAGCGAGCCGCACACGAGTTGCTCAAGTTGCTAATGCTTCACTGCGCGAGCCTGCGAACTGGTGAGGTAGGCGAAGGCAGGTGGCGGCAAAGGCGCGCCACGCTTCCACCCCATCGCATTTAATCGGACATACGCCTGCGCTGCGATGCAAAACCGCAGTGCCACTGCACAGGCCACCCGCTAACCAAAAGGAACCACGCACTTCCTGGTGGACACACCGATGCGCCTTGCTACAGAGCAGCCAAATTGGGAAGCGCACCGACACGCCAACTCAAGGCGGCGGCGCCAGGGTCGTCGGCAGCTTCAAGATTAGGGCGGATCGAAAAGCCGTTCCATCAGCCATGTGGCACGCCGTCCTCTCCCACTACCTTCAAGACGCTGTTTGCTGTTTTGCTGTCATCGGCGTCTCGACATCCGAGATTCTGATGGAACATGGTTGGCACCAGGTTTTCGCACAAGCGGCTGAACTCGCCAGTGTGCCTGGCGGCGCAGCAGCGGTCGACACGCGTCGAGCGCAAAACGGCAAGTCGCCATAGCGCTAAGCGCACATTTAGAGTCACAAGGCAAGGGGACGGCAATGTGCTGCCGTCCGCTGAATCAAGCTTTCCGCTTGCATACGCGGGAATCAGGTATGGAGAGGAGCCCGCGCGTAGCACATGAGACTCCGATGGTGAGGAATGACCCTTTTAAGACAAACTAGTGAATGTGCTATCAGTTTCCCAAGGCTCAGGCACTCGTTGCGTTGATGCCGGCAACACCGCCGAATTCCCTGGTTCTCGTGAAGCACTCTTGAGAGGCAATCAAAATCCGCCTACCATCGACAGCAGGAACGAACGGGAAACCGCTTTCTTCTTCATGGCTGGCGCGTATTCAACGGCTTCCATCATGTCGCATCAGCACAGCTAAAGGGCCTGAGGCTTCGCCTCACGCAGCATTGCCAATGGAGGAGAAGCTGTCCTGACTGACACGCGCAGTGTGGTTGGTTTTGTTGAGGGTATTATGCTGCACTACGGAGCCATAACCTACCCGCTGACGACCGGCGAATGGGTTTTAGGCGTTCATTGGGTTTGTATCCGCCTTCCAGCTGACACATACGTACAGAGTCACGTGGTTCCCGCGTGGACTGCCCAAGCCACCGTAGGAAGAGACGAGGCCTGCCTCCGCAGTACGGCCCTCTGCAGTGGCGAACTGGCACTCCGCCTATCAGCTGCACTGCACAGAGCTATGCCGCTGTGCTGTATATGCGCTTGTTGAGTGAAAACTGTCAGTGTCAGTGTGTAGGGTAAAGCAGTATGACGCGGTCGGAGGTGCCCGAAGAGACACAAAATGCCCACCATTTGCACATCGACAAGGATCCACACGCGCCTTGCCCTTGCAGCCCTTGCCTGCGGCAGCGCCGACGCCAACATCCGTTCTTCTGGATGTTCTGAAGCGCCCTCATGCAGCCATGACGATTGGGCACGGCGCGATGACTCCCCGTTGAGCTGTCCGACTAGGGGCTGAGGCAATGTGGAGTAAGGCTTGAGCAGCGTCAGTAGCAATAAGCATCCAGACGCAACGCCTGCGAGCATATTGAGGCGTTGCTCTGCAGAAGTTAAATGCAATCCAATAGCAGGATGCAGCATTAGGGCGCATGGTTTCAGAACCACTGGATCATCTAAACCTGCGCGTCTGCGCTGCTTGAACGTGCTTGTCGGGCAGATAAGGCAGGATGACGACGGGGCGACAAAACGCGTGTTCCCCGTTGCGGCGACTTATGCGTACTTATCCGTACCGAGGACAAATGGTATCGGCGCTAAAACAGATCACCTGCGATCATAACTGCGCCACGTACTTCCTGATGAACAAACCGATGCGCATTTCTATAGAGCTGCTAAATGTTTAGGCACAGGTACAGGCGTCCACAAGCCCGCGATGTCCACGTCACAGGCAGCTAGGAGTGCCGCGTGGCCAACTAAACTGTGCGATTGGATCCAGGCGATAGCTTTTCTTCCCGCCAACTACCCAGAAAGTGGTGGCTGGCTATCAGCCTACTATCATAGCGAATTCTGGAAGGGCGGACTAATCTGTACGAGAATCTCGCTGAAACCGCTAACAGGGCCAGGCTGCCTAGCGGCGCAGTCGCATTCGGCCAGCGCCGAACGGAAGAAACCGAGTTGCCATATCACGAAATACTTTAGACGGACAATTACAGGCATACACCGAAAGTGCCGCTACGAGTAGCGAAGTACCAAATCGAATTTGGCGCTTGCATTAGCGGCTTGCAGGGACGGGTAATTTTTGTGTGGAAGAGCATGAGCGCGTACGTCGCGCACCGATACGCGATACGCGAAAAATGCGCAGGAAGGCTGATACGACCAACTGGTGAATGCGTCAACGGTTGAGCTAAACACACTCCCCGTGCCTTCAGCGACCACGAAAATCCGAGATGAATTGGTTCGCTTGCAGCCAAGTTGAGAGACGGCCAAACGCTTCAAACCAGAAAAACCACGAATGAAACTAAAGCGCCTGCTTGCTCTCGGTTAGCAGTCAGTCAGCGACATGGATCCTCTCACATCAGTACATGCCAACGCCTGAAGGCTTGATCTCACGCAGCATTGCGAATGGAGGAGAAGGCAGCATGACTGCGTCGCGCAGTACAGCTGCGCGCGTGAGGCTGGCAAACTGTACGAATGGCTCAGCACCTACAGCCTGAGGTGCAACCCATAAAATGTGCATTCGGAATGCCCACGGTCTGCATATGCGGTCCAACCGACAAATACAGAGTCAAGCGGGTCACGCATGGATTGCCCAAGCCGCCGTAGAGCGAGGCAGGCTTTGGTTGTCCTCTATAGTGGCAAACTGGCAATCCGCCCATCCGTTGCGCTGCACAGCACTATGCCGCTGTCCTGCAGATGCGCTTCCTGCGCCCAAAAAAGTCGATGTTTAAGGCAAAGCAGTATGAAGCATTCGGATGTAATCGAAGTGACGCATAATGCCCACCGTCTGCATATCGTCAGGGACCCACGTGGCCTCACGCTTGCAGTCTGTGGCTGCCGCAGTGGCGACGTCAACAGATGTACTCCTGCACATGGTAAAGCGCCACCATGCATTCGTGAAGAGTTGTGGCGGCGTGTTGACTCCCTAACAGGCTGTCCCACCAAGGAGCAGCTGCATGGGCAATCCGGCGCATAGGTCGCACAGCCGCAGCAGCCATGACCATCCAGACGCAACGCCTGAGCTCGTATTTTGGCTTTGCTCTGCGGAAGCAAAATGCAGTCAAATAGCTGGGCAGAACATAAGAGCGCATAGTTGCATCACCACGGGAACAGCCAAACCTGCACGTCTGCGTTGCAGGAACCTGCTTGTCGGGCGGATACGGCAGAATGGCAACTGGCAGGCATCACGCGTGCTCCCGGTTGGCGCTAGCCGCTCATCCGTATGCTCTGCGAGGTGAATTGTATAACCAATAACAACTCGAAAGCCATCACAAACGCGCCATCATGATCGAACCATCGCACACTTGTACAGAGCTGCCAAATGTTGACGCACACGTGCCGGCGACCACAAACCCTCAACGCCAACATCGTCGTCACTTAGGAGACCCGCATGGGCCACAAAGCTGTGTGGTTGGGTCCAGTTGCTGGCTTTTCCTTCATATGGAGACGGGAGTGCGCGCAGCAGATAGACGCACGCATACTGCGGAAATGCCGCAGTGACATCACTCAGTGAACGCCACATCAGTTAGGCAAGGTGGATCGGCTGGTAACGTCGATATCCTCTAAGACCCCAAATGCAACGGTTCGCCTTCAGTCCATTTGAGAGGCGTCTCCTGAATCCTGCCATCAAGACATATTATGGAGCGGAAGCCGTTTTCCTCCTCGAGGTTGGCGCACAGTCAACGGCCTGCATCGTCCCACGTCAGTGCATGCAAAGTACCTCAAGGCTTCACCACATGCCGCATCGCGAATGAAGAGAAGACAGCGAGTCTGGTAAACATAGGATAGTTGTGCTTGTTGAGGCTGGAAAGCCCTAGCAGTGAATCATCGTGGACGGGCTTAACTGAGTAGCACATCTCCATGCACAACGCGATTTGAGGACGATCAAAACCTAGGTACGTTAAAGAAAATCCACGCCAACGCACTGCACCGTCTGCACTGTTCACAAGTTCTCCCACTCCCACCATGAGTGCAAAGGCCCCTATGCTCACATCCAGTTCCTCAAAGGTAGATTCGCCGGGATGCGAGACGCCTAAGGAGTTGCAAGCCTGACGTACTAACTACGTTGCACACATCGACATTCTAAAACATTGAGGCACT
>NW_013573551.1:4936-8014 GCF_000499745.2 Eimeria mitis
ACTGCAACGTAAGGCTGCCTCGGAGGACCTGCCCAGTTGTATCGGCTGCACTTGCATATACCCGAAGTTCAGTACACGCATCAACCGGTATTGTAGCAGACAAAGCTATAGGCTACCCACGCCGTCGTGGCATTGCTTCGAGGTCTTCCAAGCTGTCCCTTCCACACAGCAAAGACTGTAAGCGCCAATGCACAACCGACCAAATGGTCAGTCGCCACAGTTCGTGGACAAGCCGCCTGCCGGTCACGAAAAGATTGCTACGGCATATGGGTTGGAAGCCAGTCACACAAAAGTAAGTTTGTCCCTCTGTGGCAGGATACGCGCAGGTCAAGCGACATGCGAAAAGGGTGTTAAAGGGAGTCTCAACGCCACCGTGTTCCCTGCACAGCAGCACATCTCTGCAAGAGTTGGAGCCCGCCTCAGACAGGCCTTTGGCACCACCAAACAAGGCGGCAGCTGCTCGGGATCAGTCAGTCTGTCGCAGTACCCGTTTTGCAGTATTGGTATGAAACGCACAGCCTACGGCAGCACACAGCAATACTGCATCCAACGTCACAGCTGTGCAGGCACGCATTACATGGCCAGTTGATATATGCATGTGAGTAACCATCTCCCTGGCATCGCAAGGGACAATGCAAGCCTCATGCCTCCGCGCTACGACGTAACGTGACGTCCTGAAGCTACAACAATGCTCCCGTCTTGGTTAGTTCTGCACCAGCTGTTCCGCTCTTAAGTGACACCGATTCCTCATCCTTGCATAATCGCACTTTGTCTTCTTGAGCTTTCTTGCTCAGCTAAATAATTTTTCGGACCGCTGCTTCATCTGGTTCCCTCTCTGTGCAACATCTGCGTAATGCGTGGAGTGCACACACTCCCTGCAGAACGTCACACCCGTGATGCGCAGGCAAGGTTGCATAGCTCATACCTTGGTAGCCCCGCTACTTTGGGACAGCATTTGTGAATGTTGGCCCTCGCAGTGCATTCGTTAACACAGGTCAATTGCTTGCCGCGAGGAGCTTTTCCGTTTTTTAAGGGCTGTGCAATTGTTTCCAATGCATCCCACAGCTTTGGCGTTGGCGCCGCAGGCGAGCGTCAGGTTGAGTTGAAAGACAGTGAAGTAAGAATCATGCAGGACAGGCTATAGAGTAAGATTCAATGTCTGTGCTAAACGCCTGGAATAGAGTGAAAGAGAACCTGGAGGTGACCGGAAGCGGGAAGCACAAGAAGGCTAGAACAGATATTCACCAGGTTGCCTGCCCTGAATATAAAGTGAATAATACCAAGGCGTCAGTTGAAGAGCGCTCGCTTCTAAATGAGAAGTATATGTCACAGGGTAATGTGCATCTTCGCGCCGGCGCAAGAATGCAATGAGCCTTGTCTGCAAAGAGACAGTATAGGCAACTTTGGCTATCTAGCGGTCCCCTTTTTACACAATGCGCCAACAATATCGTCGCCAAGCTTAATGCGCAGTCCCTCAGATTGGTTAAACTCTTCAACAAAGTTACTGTCTTTCACGCTTGTAGGCGAATCTCTGCGCCTGATCAATAAGACACACCAGCTGCATTTGACGTTGTCAGGTTGTGAGAAATGATCAGAGGAAGCTTCATTTGTACTACGGCACAACAAAAAAGAAGCACGCCTTAGGGAAACCCTGCACTCTACATTTGCTGAGTGATTTCCGTAAACGAAATGCAGGCAAGCCCGCCAGTAGACCTCATGACTAGCGAAGCCAGTACCAGGTCCAACCCTCTATCGGATGCTGGCAGCGTTGCACTGCACATTGTGAAGTTAAGCTTGAAGCGGCAGATAGAGAAGGCGCCGGTAGCTTTGGGATGAGAAAGCTGTGTCCTTTAGCCGCATGTTCCAGGTAGGGCTTGTTGATGAGAGCTGCCCGCCTCCACGTACTGGGTATCATGCTTGGCAAAAACGAAATACACGTGGACTCGCTACTGATACATACAGCAGCAAGCCGCCACTGGTCGCCGCCTCCCGAGAGCTCAACCTCACTGGCAAGTGAAGAAAGAAGTCGAAATACCCAGTCAGCGGACAATTTCTGGAGTGCGTGACGGCAATAAAGATACCTCCAAATCAGGAGCGAATTCCTGGGGGCTCAAAATGCGCGCCGGAGATTACGGGGCCTGAGACGTACTGTCTGGAGCGGCGTACGCGAACCACTAAGAACCGAAAGCCACACATGCAAATGCAGTATGTCCCGCTGTTCAACAGCGTTCGTGTAGTCATGCATCTGTAGAGATGCCCGCTCCATCTGCTAAACGCGCTGCTGATATAATCCTACGCCATTTACGCAGCCTGCTGAATAGCCTGAAAACGGTGCAAGCGTTAGATTCAATTATGCTCTGGCCTGGCTCGAAATGAAGCAGCTAGTCTTCATTAGGTGCTGCTATCGAACGGCAGCAATCTTGTATGTTAGGGAAAAAAACAACGTCATCGCGTCTGAATGTAAACAACCTTAGAAAAACGATGTTGCAAACACCAGTTTTCAACGAAACAGCAGATACGTATGCTACGTTTTGTATTTTGAGCCGCTGCTGCAGATTCTGCTGCAGATTCCGCTCGAAACCCATGATGGGCGACGCCCAGTACAATACTACAGCCGTCACAAATATGCAAGAGATGATCTATTCACGGGGTTATTCTTATGCTGTAAGTTTCATTAATGTCCTGCCTCACCCCTTACATGTGTCTTTATATTCACCCCCCCAAAATAGTGCTAAACTAAAGACCCTCTGCACGGCAAAAACATCTGCCTGCAAAGCACAACATGCAGATTGTCCTCACGCACCAACTTCGGAAAGAAATATATTTCCGAAGAATCGCCTAACAGTTTGGTCAGAAGGTGCATGCAACGTCCAGTAGTGTAGACGTCCGAACTGCGAGTTCGTATCATGGCGTCTGCGTGCAGAAGCCTCCATGGTAGTTTTATCATATTTGGTGAAGTATGAGGGGGGAGTCTGCCTTAAGAGAAGCCAAGCAAGAACCACTTTAGATTGAGGCTTTCCAGTAAAGCTCTCTCAAGGAATGACTTTGACCGACAGCGCGAACGTCTTTAGAAGTGCG